>NC_031769.1:84220713-84404072 GCF_001522545.3 Parus major
CAAGAATAATTTGGAACCATAAATGAAGATGTCTGAACTATTAAAAAGATTCCTTGAGTTTACTAAGACTTGGATTCAGTGATGAGACATAGCAGGTTTGATTTTTAAAACAAACTATCAAATATATGGTTCTATAAAATGTAGCAATTTTTTTCAATGAAATTTCACCTTAGCTTTTGGGGTTGTTCAGCCTGCAAAAGAGAAGGTTCAAGGGAAACATTATAACAAAATTCCAATACTTAAGTAGAGCCTGAAAGAAAGCTTGAGAGGGATTTTTCACAAGGACAACTAGCAACAGGACAAGTTGGAATGGATTGAGACAGTAAGAGGATAGGTTTGGATTACATATTAGGAAGAATTTCTCTGCTGTGAGGGGGGTGAGACACTGCAACAGGTGGGTGTGGATGTGCCATCCCTGGTAGCATTCAGTGATGGGTTAGGTGGGGGTTTGAGCAGCCTCCTCTAGTGGAAGGTGTCCCTGGCCATGGCTAGGGGCTTGAAACTAGGTAATCCTTGAGGTACCTTCCAACCCAAATCATTCTATGATCCTGAGAACTGAAAATGAAGAATGAAAAGAATGAGTACATTTCTGGATAGCAGTTTCTAGAACACAAACAAAATTTCCAATTACTTGAGACATTTCCATTTAATATTTTCCCCACTGCATAAGCAAAAATAACAGAACTATAGAACCGTATACCTATAAGTGATAATTTGCAAAATAAGGTTGTATCTTACTTTCAGTAGATGCAGTACACAAATTCAAAGGAGTAACAACACATGCACATTCAGGAAAAAGACAGAAACACATTGCCTCATTTTAAAATGTATTGTCTTTTTGAGAATGTTATTAGTGGTGAAGACTCAACTGCTGGTGATGATCCTGGAACACAGGATCTACATAGGTTATAATATATTGGATATGGGTGCTAGTAGTTAATCATATGGAGATTCACTAATAAATTAGTTTATGCTGTCGCTTATTGCTTATGATTAAAGTGATTATAATTGCACTTCTTAAAGATAAATACAGATAAGCTGCATGAACATTGCATATTGCCACAAGCTCTGAGCAAAAAAAGCTTCTACTATTCTTAGGTTTATAATACCCAGTAAGCTCAAGTTCAGTATTATTCTGCAAGTATTGTAAGAGATTATGTGGTGGATTTTAGTGCTGGCTAAAATCATCAGGTCACTTATTTCTTGCTGTGAGATATGGATTAGAAGAAAGGAAAAACAGGCTTAAAACTTAAAAGGTATAAAGAAACTTTATTAACAGGACTACAAGAAAAAGAAGCATCAGAATAAAACTTCCAGAACACCTTTTCTCCCCCTACCCAACTTCTTTTCTTTCCCAACTGACCATGTAGACACAAAACCTGGGATGTTAAAGCAGTACCACTATACAATAGTCTTTCATCATTTCTTGTAGTGAGAGGAAATTTCTCTTGTCATGCCATGGAGACTTCTCTACAAGAAACAGTTTTCTCATGGCTTTTCATTTCCATGAATAGCAGCCACCCAGGCAAAAAAGTTCTACATTGTGACATTTCCTCCCATTTTCACAGCCCTCCTAGAGTTGTGTCCATAGACCATGAACTCAAGGGGTATTATTTTAAGGATGAGTTGTTCAAAGGCAAAGGTTCTCTCCATCTGTCTCTGTGATCATCTCTGGGGACAGAGATTTTCTTCTTATCTTCCTGAGGCAAAGTGTCTTCATCAACTCTCATCTCACTCTCTCTCTCTGTTCTGTCTTCTCATGGGATCACAGCTACTCCAACATCTGCTTGGCTTCATCAATGGATGCCTCTGCTCAGATCTTCAGCTTGAATACTCCATCCCCCCCCATCCTCTTTCATGAATTAAAGGAGATATTTCAGTGTATTATTGTCCATCTCCATGGCACTACCAAAAGAATTTTCAGCCCTATTAGGGCATCTCCTCATTCTCCTTCCATCAGTGGCTTGACTCCTTCTTTTACTGACCTTGGTGTTTTCATGTTGTCATGCTACCTGTCGTCATTCCTCTCCGTGGAGAGAGGAACAAGGTCTGCAGGTCTCATTTGTGTAGTGAAGGGGTTAATATCTTGTCCAGGCCACAGCAGTCATGATGTTTGATTTCAGGCTGCACTGGGTGCCTCCCTCAGCCTGGTAGCCGCTGGGAGTGGGGGGCTCAGCCTGGAGCCGTCGGGTGCCAGGAGAGGTTTAGTGTTGGTGAGATGTCAGCAGCCATGGCCTGGCCCAGCCGGGGGCTGGGGTCCTGCAGCCTCCATCCCTCACCTGGGAGGTGCTGGGGCCTGATCCAGCCTCCCCCAGGCCACACAGGCCGTGGGGGAGTGGGGCCAGCCCCACCAGAGCTCTGTTACCTTCTGGGTCTGGAAACAAAGAGAAGAGTTCCCGGGTTTGTGTTTTTTAAAATGTGATCTTCACGGAGGCAGATCTGATTTCTAAACAGCACAAAATGTTAGTTTTCAGAACTAGCCAGCTATTGGCCTGTCCTAGGCACAGAGGAAGCTCCCAACAGCTTCTCTCAAAGAAATCACTTCCAAGGGTGGATTTTTACTCCTTTCCCAAATGTCAATCAATGTGAAACCACCATAGATTATTACATCTTCTGTTCAATTATTGACACCTTTATTGCTTTTTTCACTAAACCAACTTGTCCTGCTTGTTTGGAGTCAGATCCCCAGGAGGCATTCCTACATTAATGGGACTATGACAGTCTACAAACCTGGAAAAGGTTCTGCCTTTCCTGTGTAAATATTAAATCTGCCCATCCACTCTCCACCATAATAGTTACAACTATTCCTTACCAGGCCTATAGTTGCCTTCCATTTAAACTGAAAAATTATGAAAATGACCAATTTTAAATACCTATCCTACACTGACAGCCTTTAGAGCAAATTCTCCAAAAAGCTTTAAGAAGGTACTCAATAAACTCTTCTAAAATAAAAAAAAAAAAAAAAAAAAATTGTCCCTTGTAATGAATTTCCTTTCCCCTCCTCTGCTGTAATTCCAGTGGAAATAACATGTGAGTAGGGCTTACTCACACCTTTCTTTTCATTGAAATAGAAAATTTTCATTTTCTACACAAGAAATGTGTCCTTGGTCTCTTCATTTTATGTATATGCCATGGGCACAGTCTTTACTAGAAGTTAAAAAGACCAAACCCAACCCCAAATATGCAAAACTGCATCACGTTTCCTACTGAAATAGGCCACTTCTCATGAGAAAGATACAAGTCCAGCTAGAAATAGTTAAACATATTTGTTTAACTGAGTTATTAGCTGAGTGAGTTACCAATTGAGTGTCTCAATTTTGTGTTGAAGTTTACTTCTGTGGAACCCTTAATATTGCCCATGATAAAAGCAAAGCCCAAGTACCTTTGGACTTTCTGGGACCATAAACATATCTGAAAACACTATGGATTTTATGGTGCCTTAATTTTGAAGAATGCCTTCTTTTTGATGACTGAGCATTCTGTGCACAGCTCAGAAGGAGAGGAAGTTGGAGTAGGGTGACTTTTTTAGTGGGTTTTTTTTTTTTTCCACTGTATCAAGGAACTGCTATTCAATCTTTCCTATGGACTCCTTCCTTTTGTTGAACACAAACTGATTTTTACTCACAAGCTGATTTTTAATAGCTCGTTAGCTATTTCAAGAAAAAAGCCAATCAGCCAGTCATTCAGAGTATTTAATCTCTCCAACAAGCTATACTATACTACCACAGGTATTTCATGTACTAGTGCTTCATAAATCAAACCTGGATATGAAAGCTGTCAGTAAGATATTTATTTGCCTCACAAGTATGACAGAGGATTGTTATATTATATAACCTAAAATCTATCTTATAAAATATAGTTTCTTGCTAACATAACTAAATTTACCACTTTATATTTCTAATTACTTTAGAGACATTATAATACAGACATAGATTTCTCACATAGTCTTTCATCTTTTCCTTTTTAAATCCTACAAAACAGAAAATTGTGTTTGCATCTTGCCGCAGTTTTTGCTGGAAGTTGCTAATTATTTTTAGATTACTCATCCAGATAGGGTAATCCAGTTGTTGAATTAACCAAAATAATTGATACTACTTCATCCCAGAAATTCTCTTGAATACTCTGTTCTTTTTATATCCACTGATACAGTTGACTACTGTAGATGATGCTAAGTGTCAGTAGTTCCCTTACTGAAATTCAGTATACACTTGAGGATCTATGCCCTTAATACTTCCAGTACTTTCTTTCAGGAAATTAATTGCTCTTTGGCTGTTTCTCAAACTTGCCCCATTGCTAAGTGTTCCTTCTTACCTGCTCTTTTCTATTTCTGGTCTGTTATACTGATAAGTGTTCATCTCAATACTCTGCATTAGCACTGACTTTATAATACTAATTTAAAATCTATCTTTTTTTTTTTCTTTTCTTTTTAAAAATACTTGGACTTTAAAATTTACTATTGCATTTAGTAAATACTTTGGACACCTTATATAATCATCACATCATTATTTTTGAGATCTGCAAAGGACAGCAACATGCAAAGAAAATACTGAATCATTCTGTTTTTTTTTTGTCCTCTCCCCTCTCCAGTTCATGTTATTTCCTATAATGGATGTAATCAGCAGATTCAATACTTCAGAAATTCTGATTGCCCTTCCACTGCTGGTACTACAAGCATATTTCCTCATTTCTCATTCTGTGACAATACCAAACATTATCAGTGAGAAATATTTTCTAGTTTCATTTCAGTGCATGCTTGCATTGAGCTATTCTGCTCCACAATTCTCCTTCCATATTTACTCATGGTCATGATTATTAAAGTCTTAGCTTTATATTTAGTCTCTGCAAACCCAGAAACCTGACACAGGATCCACAATATTGGCTGTGAAACTGCATTTCTAGACTTTACAAAGACAAGCTTTTTTACAGTGAGGGTGCTAAAATACTGATACAAGTTCTCCAGTGAGGTGATAAATGCCACATCCCTGGAAACGATCAAAGTCAGACTGGAGGGAGCTCTGAGCTACCTGACGTAGTTGAAGATGTCCCTGCTCATTGCAGAGGGGTTGGATTAGATGACCTTTTTAGGTCTCCTCCAACCCAAACTGTTTTATGATTCTATGAAACTCACACCTTCTTCTGTGAAGGTTTCTCAGACAGCTATCTTCTACATTAAGAAGTTGTTGTATTTAATTGATTCTTCCTTCAAGTTTTGCTCACATTGCCCCAGCCTTTTTTCCCATCAATAAGGAAGAGATGGTCAACATGGACTTTTTCAGTTACACAGGCCAATAGCTTAGCAATAAAATGGTTGTAATCCTGTTGATGAGATTTCAGATAAGGGAGCCAGAGTCTGAAAGTAGAAGTGCAAGGAAAGATGTATAACAGTGAGCAGGAAGAAAAGTAAATATTTATATTACCACAATTTCCCACCAACTCTAGCATTAAAAAACAAAATAAATAAAAAATAAAAACAGGGGAAAGAAAATCTAAAACCTCCCAATCCTTTTAATTTGAAAAAGTTGCCAAGCAAAGAGTAGACCTCATTTGGTTCCATTTTGAGAACTTGTATTAAACACTGCTCCCAAGCTGCTTCAGACTTACCCATGCTGTTTCCCAGATGGCTTCTTTGAGGCACTTCACACCCATACATGGATTCTGAGTCATTGTCACCACACAATTCATCCATCTGCCCCAAAACACTGAACTTTTCCCGACCACCATCCCTATCTCCACAAAAGAGACACTAGTGTGTGCCTGATAGTTTTCACAGTTCTGGTCTGGAATCCAGCCATCTCACTGTTTGTGTGACACTTACTGGTTGTCCAAGCCTTTCAGCTGCCACATAAAAATGGCTCAGAATGGACACAATTTCTGGTCATATTAACAAGGCAGGCATTTTTACATACTTGGCTGTTTGGATGGCTAGGTTTCTATCATGTCTTAGGTTTTAAAATACAGACAAATTTATTACATAAAAGCCTTCTTTGCCTTCCAGATGCAACCATTAGGGCAGCTTATAGGTAAGAAAAGAAGAAAGATGAATGATCAACATCACAGGTGAGAACTGCCACAGTTCCCAACTGTCTAGGTGAATGGAGACACACGCACACATGGGAAACAGAAAACAAGAAAAAAAAAGAAATTTATTACTCTCTAAAGCAGGCACTTCTCTCTCTGAAAGTATGATCTAATACCAAATATTGACTTGAAAGGCACAGCACTCAGAAGAAAAAATAGACTAATTTTTACATACCCCACAAGATACATAAGTATTTATATTTGAATAATAATATTAATATTAGGACAACTATGGCATAATCAGTTGTGCTTCATTACACAGTTTTACTGTAGCTGAAGCAGTATTTCTTTTTGATACAATTACAGAAACACTTTGTACTTTGAAGCAAAAAAGCAATTTTTCAGTTTATGTGCAAAGCCATTTTTTAATTCCTTGTTGGTTATGCTATTGCAAATATTAAATCTCAGATCAGTCATGTACAGTAAAAGATCTGAGCAAGACAATTATAAAACCCATTTTAAACATCTGTACATAGAAGAGTATTCAATAATTCAATTTTTTAGTAACAACTCAAGGTTACCAAATGGGCAATTACCAAGTGGTTACCAAGGGTTGCAGAGACCAAACTTCCCTAGAAACACTCTTCACCCTAACATATATTCAATCATAGAATGTCCTGAGTTAGAAGGAGCCCACAAGGATCATTGAAGTCTAACTCCTAAGGTCAATCATGCTTATGAAAGTGAATTTACTAGCAGTATCACAAATATATACATTCGGTCTTGCAATAAAGCAATATGACAATTCTCAGAGATATTCTGGCTCACCTATAGTCCACAGACAAGACTGGTTATGATTTATTTTTTTAATCATGTTTTTTGTTGATTTGGTTTTTTTTTTTCTTTTTTTCCCCCTTTGGGTCTAGATGCAACTAAAAAAACCCCACAAAACAAAGCCAAACACAAATAGAAATTTTTCCCTACCACACTCAACATAGATCTTCCCTTTCTAACTCCTTTCTTATTGAATATAGACAGGATTAGTTCATTAAGCTAAAATTAGCCTCTGTAGTTAAAAATTAACTACTTTGCAGTTTTTGTATTTCTTAAACCTTGTATTTTGCAATTCTATATGTACAAAACCATGTAAAATTTTCAGTAAAAGGTTCCAAAAATACACTTATAAGTCTATTACAAATACAAAAATAGCATAGATGTTGGTTTTCAAAAGACACAAACTTCTCCTGGCTTTTATCACTTAGAAAAAATGCCTTCTTTGTGCAGCTTTCCCTGAGAAGAATATTTTTCTCCCCTACTATTCACCAATTCTGTCAAAATTCAAAATTTTACACTGGTGAAAATTACTATGTAGGGTGCAAATAAATCATGTTGTTACAATGTACTTCTTACAAATAATAAATTTTAAGAAATTTAATTGAAAAAAGTAACATTGTAATCTCTTTGGTGAATATAATTTCCCAAATTCATCTTGAACATTCTGGATATACCAAATTATGGTGTACAGATAGTACACAGGACACATGTATGCTGCATAAAGGAGGCCTTCTGTCTTCAATCTTGCATTAGTAGGAGCTGCTGGGATGCAGTTGCCACTGAGAAGTCTCAGTTCAAAAGCAGGGAATAGGCAGGGGACTAGAAGAAAAGCATTTAATGAATATCTCTCCTGCCAGGACCAATCATCCATCCTTTATTTTATAGAACATGTCATACAGTGATGAGAATAGTATGTCCTGTGTCAAATCAATGAAGCAAAGACTTTGTCCTTTGCTTCAGCAACCATCATGAAAGATTAATCTACACAGCACATACCCACACTTCAGTACAATTATATTCCCTGGGAGCAGATACTTGATTGTCTCCACTCCAGGCAGCAGAGACAGAGGGTACCTCCTGGAAACTGGGGCCAGCAGGGAAGCTGTAGTCCCAGAGAAAGTTCAAAACAAGGCTTACTGACTATCCTACCTTCACACAGAATTCTATAATGTCTCAAAAAGTTTATACTTTGAGAATTTGTTGTACTAGTTAAAGCTTAAAAATGTAATTAAATATCTCTTATTAGAAACATTTCTAATTTTTCTTGATAGATTTGTCCACAAAATATTCATTGGTATTGGTCCAAGTATCAATGCACAATTATGCCATCTTCAGCCACTCACTATGACAGCTGGATACATTTTTTTAAGATAAAATTGAATTACTAGATAATTGGACATTACCCTTTCCATTAAGGGTGTCACATGCAAATTCAGAAATTGATAGCACTTAAAACTGTTTTTTCTGTGTTTTTGAAAGAAGATTAGAAACAGTTTTCTGGTCTGGACTGTCTAGAAAACTAGACAGTTTTCTGGTCTGGACTTAGAATCAGTGCTTGAAAACATAGAAAGAAACTTTGAGCACTTCTACCTACCTTGTCTGTTTCTTTATATATTAGTTTTCAAATTCAAAGACACTTGGAATATTTTTTAATTTTGTTTCAATGGTGAAATCTAATAAGCCATTTTTCTCCTGATGCTTCATTAAGCACTGGAAATTAAAGGGCAGAAAGTAATAAAGGCTTAATTTAGGTGTCAAAAATAGTCTTGGACAGAAAAATGATGATTCGCATGGGAAGAACACTGCGAAATAAAACAATATCTATAATATTTTTGCTTTCTGCTGTCTCTCAGATATGGTTCTGATTGTCTGTATACCCACCATATCCATTTGTAATGAGCTTCCCATTACTGACAGCTAATGACTGCTACTAGAGCACTAAAGTGTCACTGTACAAAGCCTGCTACTGAATTATATTACTGTATATTTCTTGATAATGTTAACATATTTATATCAACATATATATATACATGTAATGTAAATATATATTGTAAATATATACAATATATATTTACAATACAATAATAATAATACCATACAATCATGATAGTACAATATTATATGTTGGAATTATATATAACTTGTACTTCTTCTCTCGTACTCTTCAGATCCGGGGTAAATCTGATCCTCATTAATATGAGCTGTCTGCCTCCTTCATTTCTCCATCTGTTCTGCCACTTTCAAATCTGGATTACTTTTCTAGCACTATAGGGAAAGATAATATGCCAATGCTTTTATAAAACTTATTCAATATATTTGAGGAGTAAGATATAAAAAGTATACAATATAAAAAGTATACAATGTGTGTTAACAACCAATTGTTGATTCTGAAAATTTAATCTGAAGCAAGCATGAGATTGCTTATTAAATCTTACAGAAAATTCTGCCAAGTCTCTGAGGTTTTTTTGGAACATGTTATTAAGTTCATCTATCTTCTATCTTTGGTTGAATAATTCTGTCATTCTTCTTTCCTTTCCTTTTGTTGTCTTTCCTTAAAATGCATTACCTTGCAACACCATAATCCCATGTGAAGACCCCAAACCCCTTCTAAAATAGCTAGCTAGCAAAAAGGGGACCCTTCTGATAAGCCTGCAGGTTGTCTCTGTTTTTTGTGCAGGAAACAGGAACTATCCATCCAGATTAGGTCACCTATTTTGTTTCTCCAGCACAAAGGAAAATTGCAATTTTTGATGTCCTGGGAGAACAGCAATTAACCATGTACCTCAGTGCTTAAGTTACCTGATGAAAGTCAGATATGCCCCTGTTGTTGCTTTATTGACCTTCCAAAGAGAAACACCAACAAAACCCAGCTGAGAATAATTCTGCTTCATGACTTCAAAAACACTAAAGCCTATTACTTCAGTGAAATCTCTTCATGTACTATCGAAGCATACCAGTGGTAATTCTTGTGAGGAACCCTTTGAGGAGCAATAGGTGGAATGGAAATTGGGGTTCTTTTCATTGAATGTACATGAGATTCTGTGCATAATTGGAGAAACAAACAAAACAGTTGAGGCTGAATCTTTTTGTGTATTTACAAATTTAATTAGAAGTGGTATTCCAAAAGATCTTCACTTTAATGTATAAATTATTACTAATAAAGGAAGACAACACTGTAATGCAAACTGTTCATTTACAGAAACTTCTAGTCAGGTTAGAGTAGGACTTGCATTAATTAGCATTTTCATCAAAAAAGAATGTTGAATCCTGTTTGTATACAAATCTGTGTGCAGCATCAGCCCTTCCAGGAATAAGACTCTCACTCCTGGAGATACTCCTATAAGTGGAAATCATGGAAATCTTGAAAAACCAGCTGTTTTCCAGACAGAGATACAACACTTTATGCATGCAGCCATCATGAGGTCAGCATTTATATGCTATATTCACGAATTCTATCACCCCTCCAAAGAATATGCATGTATAGTACTCTTGACTGGGACACATAAAGCAAAGATATTTTTGCTCAGTACCACAAAGTCCACATGGTTTTTATCAAAGGGCCTATGCTTAGTTCATAAGCAATGACCAAAAAATAAGGCCACAGCATGCCTTGAATAATTTCTTCCTCTGAAAGAGTCTCAGGGCACAGCTCCTCATCTACTTATAAGTAAGAACTACTTACCAAAACTGATATGAATATTCTAGAAACAACAGCCATCAGAACGTAACCTGGGAATTCAACTACTGCTAGCAGATCAAGTCCAAGACAAACTGAGGAGGCTCACACAACTACTCTCTTGTTCTGAGGGTACTTACACATAACAGCTGTTTTGTTGTCTCCCTCTGTTTCCCTCATTACTTGCAGTTGTGCCTCTGAATACATTCAAGTTTGTGTACTGCATGCTTATTGATAAGCAGCTCCAGGCCCATTTAAGTCCGCCTTTCAATTGACTTACAATTAAATCCAACTTTAAATAAAAAAAAAAATTATTTTCGCTTCCTGATTTCCCAAGGGAGTCAAAATAGTACCAAAAAAAGAGCAGAACAGAATACCACAGCCGCAGAAAGCCAGAGGGGAAATTAGAGACACAGGGTCACTACCTTGAGCCTCCTTCCAGAAAAGACTTAAGTGCAAATCAGACAGAAAAAGTAACTGTTATTTTCTGACTCTGTTCTGGAAGCAGCTACCTGCAAAAAGAGATTTCTAAATTATAACTTTCAAGAACAACCAGAACCATGTGCTTGCCTATAAGCCCTGAGTAAAACATGAGCAGGAGGGGGCTGAAGGTTACCCTGTATTGCAGCCCTTGTGATTAGCTGGGTCTGCTACAGCTGACCCACGGGTTCCAGGTCCTTTTTGTCACTTCACCTTGCTGAGTGAGCAGTGCCTCCTTTAATTTCTGTTAACCCCTTTATCAAAAGGACCTCTCTTCTATTTAGTGATGTAGCACGGCTGCAGTCTTAATCTTTCTGGAATAAAACAGCTATTCTATTCCTGCAGTAGCTACTGAATACAGATTTTTACACCTCCTGGCACTGCTTCTTGGAAGGAGATGCTTACTTCAGCAATATAATCTGAAGCCAGAAGTGGGGTCAGAAAAGAGTCAAAATTGAATGTCTCCAATTTTGATGCTAAATAGAAAAGAGAAAGAGTTGTCTTTCTTTGTAGGCCATGCCATATTTTAGACTCAAATGTAGCAAGCTGATGGATGTTAGTAGATCCCCCTGTGACTTCCCAGCACTAGAGGAAAAAAAGGAAAACAACTGTGCAAAACAGTATGAGTAATTAGGGGCCTTAATTAGAAAGTGGAACTATGCTTCTGGCATCCATATAATTTTGCCTGGTCTTCACTAGGAAATGTATCTTCTAGTTTTTCCTCCAGCTTGTCTTCCAACAAAGCTTTCTGCTTTTGATTGTGACTATTAAATTAAATTGCTGCATATTAAAGATTAATTCAACACATTATGTAAGTATGTGTTCTAATCACATGGCTTGTCTCATTTGATAATGCATTAAAGGGATATTTCACCCGGTCAAAGTTAAATTCTTTTTAAGTGTTTACCTTAAATCTTTGTCAGGCATAATACTCAATCCTTATGTCTTCTCCTCGTATTTTTGTTTCATCTTCTTTCTTTACTTCAGAAAAAAAATAAAAATACAGTAGCAGTAGTTCATTGGCTGTCAAAAAATTCCCATTCTGTTTCTTTTCAGATCCTATTTATTTATATTTCCCTCTGATTATTTGCATTCCTTTTTAATTTTTTTAATTTTTTTCATTCAAAACATAGCAATGTGTTATATATACACATTTTAAAATATTTTTTGGATAGTTAGGGTATTTACAAACTCTTGTGGAATAACAACATACCCCCTTAATGACAATATAAGACATTTACTAAGAGAAACTGATATGGGCTAAGATATTGGTGTGCATTTGCCTGTGTTCTGATTCTTCAATGTGTGAAAAACAGAAGAAAATAAAACAAACACTCTGAGACAACCTCCTATGCTACTGAATCTGATGCATATTTATTGTGATATTCGAGTGCCAGAAATGTCCAGAGTCTTTTCATTAATTGAGATAATTATGAAAATATCCTGTTTGCTTCATTTTTGGACTGTGACATCTATCATTGAAAAAAGTTTGCTGGTTATACATAAGGAAGCTATCTGAAAATTAAGCTAGTAAATATTTTATACTGTAGCTTCTTTGAGTGCCTTTCAAATTCTTAGACAAGCACAAAATCAAAGTAACAACCTATCCAAATGGGAGCAAAATATGTTTTTAAGCATTGCTCATGCTTTCAGAAAGAACATTGCTCAAGGCTGTTTCTGAATCTATGTTCACACACACACATCTCTACCATGGGTCATGCAAGTACTCCAACTGGATGGAGTTAAAGCAGCTTAAAGTAATCTGGCTAAGAAAACTTCTGTGAATAACTAATGCATCTAATGATGTTTTATTTCAGGTGTAAGCATTATGAATACATCTGTGGGATAAAAAAAAAAAACCAAAAAACCTTCATGAGCACTTTCTCTTACTATAGAAAATTATTAAATGTGAAAACTTTCACCAAAACAGAACAACAATAAGACTCATGTAATTGTTAGAAGGATTGGCACCTAAAGCAGCAACTCTAATAGTGCTGGATAAAATTAAAACACAATAGGATACCAGTTCCTATAATCTAAAGTCTCCTTTGAAAAATCTGGAGTATTTCTTTTTCAAACTGTGTTTAGGCCTAAATCCTGATTTTCTGTCTCCTATGTTTCTGAGAATAAAAGATGGAAAGGAGGTAAAATATATAACTTTAAGGAAGACTGAAGAGTTTCAGCATCTTAAGTGTCCTATTTTTAACTAATGGGGTTTATGGAAAAGAAAAAATAATGGAAAAAACCTATTCATAGTAACCATTGCTAATTAAAGAGAGTGAATATTATAGTCTTTAAAAAGCTTTTTATATTTTTAAAGGAGTTTGATAACTCACTGTAGACTGGAAGTCAATATCACAACCAATTTTTTTTTCTTCATCTCTACATGAAAATTGGCCTCTCAATACACACTATTTCTCGAAACATATAATTTCTCAATAAAATGTAAAGTGAAGCAAAAAACAGATCATAATGAAACTTGGCCTATAATATATACACAAATACTTTATGTGTTGCGTTGGAGTAGTCATTAGCTTTCCTTCTATTGGAATATTTAAGTTTTAAAATATGCCCAGTAAATTTACAAATCCCCCTAATGTATTATTGACACACCAGTACTGGTAGTTAGTGATAGGCTTTGTATTGGAAATAATACAAATAAAACATCTCTAATGTAATTAATCTCTAATAATTGGAAATAATACAAGTAACAAACTGGGATGCAGAATCTAAGAAATCAGTAGTAGTTTTATTGCAGTAAAGGAAGGAAAGGAAGAATTGGAAAGGAAGAATTCCTTTTCAGACTACAGTGTTTGCTTGCAATTCTTCTCTATCTCCTTCTAGCACGTTTACAAGTAAAAGCTGCTTGTTGTATTTTGTCACCACATCACCACTAAGGTTTAGTCCTTAGACAGTGGACTATGCGCAAGTAACATTCTTTGCAATCTTCCAAGTGTGCAAATTAAGCTGAAGCTGCTAGGAGGAGCAACCAGTGTGCATTTTGCACCTTCCCAAGCCAGCAGAGATACTGAGTTGTGAAGCAGGAACTTTTACTGTGTCTCATATAAGTGTTTTATATCAAATATAAAGTATGCTGAGGCACATAAGAAGCAAAACCTTGGTGTTCTCTTTTAAGTGCACATTAATGGAAACTAATGATTGAAGTACAGCTTGAAACCTCCACCACTTAAAAGTTATGATGTCAGCTAAGCCAGAGAGTCCTTTGTTCTGCCACTAATGGCAAAGGCCTGGGTAAGGTGACTTAGCTCGACTATCTTTTGTCACACACCACACTAAGTGCCATTACCCTCAATTTCCCCATGCAGCTACTGTGGCCCAATTGATGCATGGTAACTAAATGCAAGCAGCAGCTTGAATGTGAACTAGATCTATCAGAACTTCCTTTTAATTCCCTTTTTCACAGTTATTGCTCTGGGAATATTTTAGTTTTCTGCAGGGGAGAAGAAGAGTTGTGCCATTTTCTTGTTTCTATTTTCACAGGAATACAAATGCACAGCTACTCTGTACAGCTGCTGTGACATGTGTGCCATGCTATTTTAACTAGCAGCAGAAGGACTGTTATTTTAGAGGGGAGAAAATGTTCACACTGTGCACTGGATTCAGAAGAAATTCAGCATGGAGCTCTTGGGTCTGTAGGCTTAAGAGAGGATTTGTTCCAGATTTTCTTATCCAGACAAAATAGCAGGCAGTGCTGGGAAAGTTCCATGTGCAGGGCTCTGGTGAGGGCAGCCCTCAGGCTCTGCTTTCTCCTGCCTCCTTTCTCCAACCTCAGCTCCACGTGTGATTCTCCACCACAAAGAGATAGGTCAGCCTGTAGAAGTCAGATGCCCACTCTGTCTGCCCTGTCAATGAAGCAAAATGTATGAGCCCTGAGAGCTGTGCTGTAAAAGGTTGTGGCTGTCTGATGTGGAGCCTGACCGTTCTGCACATCTGTGCCTGCAGTTTGCATTGGGGGTTTTTTTCCTCACTATACATAAGATAAAGGGGATAGCTACATAGCTTGAATGGAAAGAAATTTCATGTGACATGGTAAAAACACCCCAAAGGCTTCAAAGGCCAAATGTGGCCATCACTGGAAAAGGTGGAGGAACTTAGAAATCAAAGAATCTATTAAAATATGGAGAAAATATCACACAACTTCAATGCATGGTCACCATCCATTATGAGGACCATTACTGTAATAATTTTCAGTAGGTCTCAGGTACATTAGCTTTGAAAGTCTACATCTCGCCTTAAAAACTGGGGATTATATGCCATTTCCTTCAATGACACAATGATTTGTTTGTCTTCAGTATTATTCTTCAGGCACTGTTGTCTTTCCTTATCATATTCAATTTTCATTAAAAAAAAAAGAAAAAAAATAATGTTGGATGTCTGATATGGCTAGAAGTTACTATTTTCTGAAAATGAAAGGTAATTTCATTTTAAAACTCATTGTGGCATTTACCCCAAAGCTATTGAAATGTGTGGAAGGAGGAGGGGGTAAAATTATCTTTGTAGCTTTATAGTTTCATTACTATAAGTCTAAAGAAAAATAAATAAACTTTAACAGCTTTTTACTATGGAAACAGGACATTTAGTCTCAGTGGGTATCCTGAGTGCTGCATTTTAAATTTGATTTCATTTTTTTTTTTTCAAATGGGCCTGTGGGGGAAAATGATCAGGATGAAAGGATAGGTCTGGAACTTCAGAATCATTTTAACAGCAGTTGCCAAACTTTTGAAGCCTCCATGAAACATAGCCTGTTGAATAGTACCCTAGCTTGGCTGGCTAAAATGAAAAGAATTTTAGATAAGCAACTAAGATAACTGTAATGCTGCAGAAAATGTGATAATATTATTAATATAGTATCAAGAGCAAGGAGAAAAAAAAAGGTCCAAGTTTTATGAAAGAAATAGAGAACACTTTACACTTTTCTAAAATCTGGAATTCAGGGAGGGGCTTCAGGTAAAGCTTCTTTGTGCATGAAAGAAAAACACTAGGCATATCCCAAGGCTTTTGAACTAAGAGAAGGGGAGAAAATGCTATAGCAATGGAAAAACCTTTGTGCAGTGTAACTGCGAGCCTCTGTTACATGAGACTGTCAATGAAGTTAGCCCCCCGGCAAAGCAAGGGCATTCCAGGGCATTTTTTCCCTTCTCCTGGTAAACTTTAGACTGCTTGGCAGAAGCCACAAGCTTTGTCTGTCATCCTTTTCTAGTGAAAACTGTGTTTCTTCTGCAATTCAAAGTATCTGCAAGCTGGAGCTTTGAGAAAGAGAGTCTTAAATGTTTGCAAGCATTAATCTGAAAAAGATAAGCACAGAAACTGGTTGAAGTAACTGGTTAAGTATCTTTAAAACTGAGCAATTCCAAAGGTTCTGCTATCATAGGCAAATTGTCCACTTGATTTTTTTCATTTTTTTCAAACTATACATATCTGTCTATAAAAGGTTTTTATATAGCTGGCGAAACCTGCAAGTATTTTTCATTTCTTCACTTTTGTTTTTCTCTACATAATACTACCAAGAAGCAAAAATAATCAGAAAATCACAAAATGAGAGGACATCCACAGGTTCAAAGGAACCTCCAAAGATCATCTGGTCCAAACTTTAATGGGGAAGAGAACCTAGATAAAGTTCCTGGCACCCTGTTGAATTACCTCCAGTGATGAGGACTCAAAAAAATTCACACTGAGATGAAACCTCTCCAGTGAAACTTGTGCCTGTTGCCTTCTCTCTGTGGGTCCTTGTGAAGACAGAGCCTCTATCCTCTTTGTCCTCTTTGTAGAAGCCCGTTAACTATAGCAATACTATGGCTATAGTTAAGTTTACTTCCTCCTTAAGCCTTCTCTAGAGAGAAAAGGCTGTAACACACAAGATGCACATGTTACTTTTACACATGGTATGAACGTGTTACTTGATTGTACAGACCAAAAACCCAAGAATGATTTTCTGGAACAGTTAGCTACAACTAGAGATTAAATACTAAATAATAAGTATGAAAATCCTGTCTGGGTGTTTCAGGCAGTTCCTTCTCCATCTCCTTTCTCCTTTCCAGCCAGGCTGACTCCACAGCAGCCTACACCAGTCAATTAATAGCTGCCAGAGCCCTCCTTTCCCTTTCGCAGGACAAGCCCATCCTGTCCTTTGCACCAGCTCTGAAATTCATTTTTTTCAAGGTAGACCTTGCCAGCATAGAACGTATCTTGGGTTGCAATGCAAGATGTAACCAAAAGTATGTATTCTATTACCATCTGTTAAAACCAAGTGGGGCAGTATTCTTTATTTCTTTGATGACCCATCCTCCCTCCAGGGACATATCTTCTGTTAATGGGCCATTGAGTCTCACTGCATGAGAAAATCATAAAATCACATCATCCCATTGTGAGATGCTCCACCCAGGTGGAACAGCCAAACATTCCTACCTGGATATAATTTGAGAATTGGAGTATCACAGCCAGCCTTTCTCCACTGGATTCCCAGAGGAAGACCAGACACATCTACACCACCACTGGACCTCCAGAGGAAAACTACACCCTTCTATGGGATCACTGCTTAAACAGAACCACATCTGTCACTCCAGGAGGACTGCAGACACCATTTAATCAGACTGCTACCAACACCCTGACCAACAGGGTGCCAGGTTGTATTCTGACTCTGTCAGTGCTTTTGTTGTTGTTGTTGTTGTTGTTGTTGTTTTGGTTTTGTTTTGTTTTTTATTTTTCGTACTACTGCATTTTTGTTTTAATTTTCATAGTGAAGAACTGTTCCTATTCCCATATCTTTGCCTGAGTCCCTTGATTTCAAGATTATAATAATTTGGGGGGGGGGGGGGGGGGGGGGGTGTATATTTTTCCATTTCAAGGGAAGTTCCTGCCTTCCTTAGCAGACACCTGTCTTTTCAAACCAAGACAGAAAGCCATCTCAACATTTTGTTGGGTTTTTTTTGTTTAGTTTGATGGATTAGTACACTGTGTCAGCTCTAAGTGGGGAGGAAGGCCCCCAGAGTCATCATAAAACAGGAACCATTGAACCAACAGCCAGGTTTGTTTGTGCTGCTATTGAACTTCTATGAAATGTTCAGCACTGAAGTGCTCTTTCTGCTACCCACTCTCAAAAAAATTATTAGTATAAGGACAGAATCCCTAACCTCTGTAATTTGTGCCATTGTGAATTCATTGTAAGTTTGTTTCCTGACATTCTTCTTTCTTTGCCCTCTGTGTTCAAGTACAGAGGTTAATCTGCTAACACAAACCATGCTGAAGAATCAGTGCAAAAGTCTAACAGGGAACTGCTGGCTCTCCAAATCTGTTGATGATAACAAATTTTAATTGCTTCAGAGTGCCAAATATGTGTGAGCAGTTTTCTTCAGACCATTTTATACAACCAATGCTTTAAATAATGATTTAACAGCTAAGGAGAATAGGCACTCATACTGCAGTCACAGAAATAACAAATGTAGATATCCTTTTGAGAACAAATATTCTGTAAGTTTTGAATAGCATAATACTGTCTTGAATTCAACAGGGAGAGCACTAGGACTTTGTATCTGACATTTAATTTAAAAAATAGCCTGTGCCTTAGAGAAAAAAGAAAGAGAAAGGCTGTGCTTAAAAGTGTGTGTAATGATTCGGACACTTCCAATTTCTTTTCATTGGCTACACTATTAGTACCTGGTCAAGATACATATTGTTTTCCTCATTGTGATTATGTGTCTATAAAAGCTGAAACACAAGAAGTTTTAAAATGGCATTAAGAATGCAGTTGTCTTTTTCTATTCAAAATTTATTGGTAGAATTAAAGTATCACTTTTAACATAAAAATGAAAACCTCTAGCACAAAACAGAGGTGCCTGAGCTAGATCAGGTACTGGAGGAACGGTTACTCACATCAATAGAGAGCTCAATGAGAGCTACATAGCCTCGTTCCTGGGGTTAAATACAGTGATTGTCACAGGACTGAATAAAGGAGTCCTATCTTTACAGTCTGCTTAAAGTCACAAAAGGCTGAGGCAGCTACTGCAGGAACTGAGCTGATGCTTTACTGCTTCACACTACTTAGTTGGTTTGACAGAGATTTCACTGTCCCTTGCTCAGCTCCTCGAGAAAGAACCTAAGCTTTCCATGTCTAGTGCAGATCCCCACTTTGAACAGCACTCCCACTTAATGGCCACACTATGAAACTGGCATGATAAAAACATAACAGCTTCACTCAAAGTCAGTATATATGGGAACTGAACTGGCTGGGATGGACAGTGACTTAGCTCAGGTGACCTGTACAGAAGGCATAAACCTGAGACCTGGGAGGAGGGATACTGAGAGGATAGAAATTAGGATGCTACTGGGATCATTCCATAATAGGCCATGGTTCTGGTTCTGGCTCTCAGTTGGTTCAGGAGCTGTCACATGGTTTTGTCCCTGGTCCGTGTTTGCAACTGAACCCCTGCCCTCAGGTACCCTTATATATTGTTAAGTTCACCATGACCCTTGGGTTTTGGAGCTTGCCCCCAGAAGGTGTGGTTTCTATGGTTTGTTATTTTACCACCATTAAAGTATTTTGGGCAACTCCATCTTTCCCATCCCTCTGTTTTCCCACACTCGCCCAGCCAGACTGGAACTGGAGTCACAACGAGCTGACTGTGCCAATATAATCGTCTTGGCTTATATGAGCTCTTTCCCTCTTGATGATTCCTTTTTGTACCACTCCTGTCCCATCTTAAGTATCTTCTTCAAAAATAGTGAATTGTTGCTGAGTTATTTTGCAGATAAAAAACCCCACCCTTTATATGAAAACAGACATAGATATAATGTATAAAATAGATAAGGTGTGTGCACCATTAGTTCCACCACCAGTTAAAGAGAAGATTCTTTATTTCTCCTCTTGGTCACCACTTCCTTTAAAAAAAAAAAAAAAAAATACAAGCAGAAACACAACCAACACCATACAGCATTTTAATAATGGAATAAAGTTCACAAAGGGGAAAAAATAAAGCAGAACACAGATCATAGAATGAAGATTGTCTAAATTGACAAAGTGAGAAAGATTGTTACTCCAGAAATTGTTCTGGCCTCCTTCTGGAGCCCTAAACTGCAATTTCTTTAAGGAAAAATGTTTGCCATTGCATAAGAAAATGGATTTTTCTGTTTTCCTGAAGAAAAAGTTAGTATCCTTTTCCAGCCTTCCTACCCATCTGAGGGCTAAATAGAGTTCACATTTCTACAGGGTACTTTGTTCAAACAATTCTGTGTAGCAAATTGTCTTAAAAGATTGACATTTGGGCTTCACTGGGAAACTTTCTGGTGCAGTTCAGAAAAGCAACAACTGATAGACTTTCACAATAATAGAATTTTTGCTTCTGACTCCAACTGAAATCAAAGCAGCCAGGGTAAAGAGTAATGAAAAACGTTTTTCTTTCAGTTATCTAAAATGCTTTGTTTTAAGTCTGGTTTGAAGTTTATTTTTAGAGTTTGGACTAGTTCTTGTTCAATCAGCACTGGGTCATCTGGCTGTAATCCCTTTGATTCCTACATGTACAGGACACACAGACAAATCCTGAAAAGGTCACTTTTCAGAGAAAAATTGGCCAAGAGAAAGTTGTTTAGCCTCTTCTCCTCATAAAAAGGACTTTGTTTTTCTTCTCCTTGCATTTACAGCAATTTTTTTATACAATATTCACATGTTGTCTTCCTGTGCTATTGTCATCCAGTATTCATACTGTTGCATACTATCTTCCTGCGGTGTGTATTTTACAATGAAAATTGTATTTCAAATAAATCAATACCATATTTTAGGCAAATTCACCTCCTTGGATGAGCCAGAGTGTACCACTTAGTGTAAATGATTATGAGTGAAATCAGTTTTAAAATTTCATAAATTAGAAAAATATACTCCAAATGTGCAATTCTCTCACAGCTCTATTTTCCATAGCCCTTAATACAAACAAACATGAAATATATTTGACTTATCAGGCATTTCAGAACAGAAACATATTGGAAGACATCAGGTAAGTTATTAAATCTATTTTTCTCCTAAACAAGGCACCAGAATTCTTTTATTTCTAATTCCTATTCCATAAACATTGCTGGCTTCTCTTTATTTTGTTTTAAATCCAGATAAAACATCAGAAAGTTATAGGTGATTAGGCCTGAAGGTAGAATTAATTTTAAGAGAAAAGCATTTTAAAAATCAGTAATAAGGAAATTTAAAAAGGAACTTTACATAGCAGTTCCTTTGTTAGGAATATGTTAGGAACACTTTTCATAGTTTTATATATAGATGGAAAAAAAGCGACAGGAAACTGATTAATCAGTTTTATGCACAGTTTACTAATACACTCTCTTTATGCAAGTATTGGCACTGTACCTCTGTGACAGCTCTTCAGACTAAAGCTACAGTGATGTTTTATATGGACAAACCCAAAGTTTTCTGATACTTGAATTCTGTGCAAATTGGTCAGAAGAGAGGAAATTTCTCTTTACTCATGTTGTTAAAAACATCAGTTAAAAAGTGGCTAACAGGACACTAAGTAATTTCACTGTGGTTTTTATTGTAATATATAGTATTCCAAATTCTGTAAACTTTTCTATGTAAAACAGTAGGATACAATTCTGTAGGATTTTTTTTTTCTTTTTTATATAATCTACATACGTCTGTCCATTTATCTACTGCTGATGCAGGGAGAAATTCCTGTACTTATGAATGTTGAAGTCAGTAGTGAAGGTTCCCTTTTTGTTCCTCCAACAACTGCTGACCCATTCACACAGGGGTGAGAATTGCACACAGCTTTTCTTCCATTTCCTTGGGAAAAAACCACATGCCACAGCTTTATGTAAGATTGCTGACAGAGGAACAAATACTGAAAGTGGGAATGGTCATGCCCACAGAAAAACAGTCTGATTTTTTTCCTCTTCTGCCTTTCTATACACTGTATACACATGCATATTTTTCTTTACTGTTGCACACTAAATGATAATGAATTTCTTGCCTGGAAGTGTCAGTCTGATTTCTAGGTCACCAGCTACATACCACTTGGAGTAGTGCATCCAAGACTGGGGAGACAAGACAGACGAGTTTTGCTTAATCTGGAGATTTCTATCTCAATGTGATAGGAAAGATGACATATCCCTCATGGAAAAGTTGAAAGCAGCTGCAGCTATGACTGGTCATACCAATGCAAGTTTAGCTGTGTAGTGAACCTTGCCTTTGGGAGCAGCATCAGGTATGGTCTAACAGATAATGGCACCTCAGTTTGAAAATACTGCTCTGTATATAGTGGAGCAGAAAAGAGCAATGGTTATTGCATGCAATTATAGGAAGTAACTGTGAAAAGGCTTAGCACTTATTTCCTCAAATTCAAAAAGCCATGCTGTATGTACATAGTTTCTGTGATATTTCTGTTGCAGATGGAGTAGAGCCAGCATATCAAATACTACCAGGACTAACAAAAAGTCTTCACTGATCAAATTGCTCTACATATGTTGTTCTAAAACCTTGATGAAAAATAGCAAAAGTAGGTCTGCACAAAACTTCAGGCACTACTTGTCCAAGGAATTTTGACAATGTTCTTTGCTTTTCTTCAGCTCCTGAATTCTGTGGTGAGAATCCCTCAGCTGGTTGTCACTTTTAATTATGAAACAGTGCCTTGACAAAAATATATGCCAGCCTCTAAAAAATCTGTACATAGAACAATTAAGTATATCTCTAGAAACATGTTGAATATCTTTGTCTTTTGTTATGTCAATAACACACTTCTTTTTTATTTTTCCTTTTTATCTTAGGAGATAGACAGTACACTTAGCAATATACCTCTCATATCTGTTTTTTAACTTATACATATGCTTTACTTTTTGACCCTATAATTCAGGAGACTACCTAGTGTCTTGCATGTCCATTCCTGCTGGGGCAAAGAATTGAGCTTGTCATTGAAATCCAGTTTTATTCTAGAAATACATTCTTCACGATATGCCCCCATATCATGACACAAGAGGATGTGTCTCTGATGAGCCTTGGGGGATACTGACGCCTTTCACAGACTGCAGCTGCAGCTGTTTCCATGGGTTGGAGGTGCTAGAGCTTCATTAATAGAGGGAGGTGGTTCAGACAATCAGTGGGATCTGGGAGATCCCCAAATATTCAGGTATACCCTTGTCATCACCTGATCCCCTGAATCCACATGAAGCAGTTCCTGCTGGGGAACATGATTGCCTGTTTAGGTCCTCGGCATCGAGTGAGTTCATGTTGTGTGGTGAAGAAGAGCCAAGATCCCGAGCCAGATCTGAGGATTCAGCTCTAACTTCACTCACAGATTTTTAATATTCTGAGTCAGGACTTGGAATCCTTCGGGGTCACAGGAGCCCAAACTCAGCAAGACAGAATTAGTCACTTTTTTTGGAAGTCTACGTCAGGGCAAAGGGCAAGCTCCACCGGGGAGGCTCTGTCAGGATCCATGGTGGTCCAGACAAGGACCATGTCCTCACACACAGGATGCCATCCCCCAGAGCCTGAGCGAAGTGTGCTGAGCTGGAGCAAGTGATGGTCCCTACAGGAGGCAGGGATGTACCCCAGGCAATGACAATAAAGATCAGGGCAGGAATCTATCCCAACCTGAACTGAAAAAAACCCCATGGACCCCAAGGGGACCATATTAATGCCTCCATGGCCAAGAAGAAACAAATTTGGACAGTTTAGAAGCTGCCTCCAAGCTGCTTGGCATACATGTGAAGATTGCACTGCATGTAGGCCTGAGGGGGAGCCGGAGGAAGCAGTAGAAGGGATAGCTTTCTCCCTTTCCCCATCTCTCCCTCCATTTCTCAGATCTGACAGTGCCCCAGCAGGTTATGCACCATCACCAGCAGGGAACTTAGTAAACTGAGATAAGCCCAGGAGGACACCAGCCCAGGAGGTGCTCAGGGATAGACAGCTCAGGAGACTTCCCTGACCGTGTTTCAGCAACATTTGAACAACTTACCTGATGACTTTGAAACTGTGCCCTAAGAACAGGGAGAAAAGAATTAGATGCTGCTCCACTGTGTTCCAAGGCACACAAGTCCTTTTCTGGAGCTTGTCTTGCCACCATTTCCAGAAACAGAAATGGTGGGCATTTGTAGTCAAGACATTCAGCCATCAGTAGCATGTGGAAATTATTTCAGTGCCTTTCCCTTTCCAAAATGAAAATAATAAATGCTTATTTTCATAGACTTTCACTTTGAAAAACTATTAATTGTGCATTTTCTGTGCACTGATGTGCACAGAATGGCTACTCATGTAGCTGAACTCACAATGGCTAACCAAACTAATGCATATTGAAACCATATCCTAAGAACTAGAAAGATTACTGCAGTAAGCATTATTGTACAAAGCTTACATTTTGACAGTTGGAAGCTAATTATTCAAGGTTGTTAAATAAGCAAAATTGTCTTTCTCTTTTCCTCAGAAAAAGAAAAATATTTAAACATCTACAGTTCATTGACAACCTCTGAATATAATTTCAGCTTTTATCTCTTATTCAAATTCACAGTCAAACAAACTACATCTAGTAGGAAAATTAGTCATTTATGTATATATTTTACTGTTATTCTCTTCCAGGTAACAGTGCATTTTGGTAATGTATCATGGACCCTCATTCATTAACAGGAGCCATTTTGTGGAATATATACTGGCACTAATGTTTACAAAACACAATAGGAAAGTCTTCCTTTTCTTCAGTGTTCTTTGTTATATCATACCTAAAGTGAAAGTTATTTTTAAAGTTACAAAGGGACTTGATTATGAGGTATACTCTCATAAAATTACTAAAGAGAATTTTAACACTGATATATGTATCTAATCTAAACAGCTTGGACTTTAAATTGTAAATTCAGAATACTCTTAGCAAACAATTTGTCAGTAAACTATAGGTTGAACTATATTCACATAAAATATCTGTTGAGTAATTCCAAGGAATGAAAAGAAGTAATCATTTGCTTACAATTAATGAACAGCAGAAACTCCTGTATTTATGAATAGATTTGCTTGCCACGAATAATCCTCCTGCATTTAATCAGAAGATACCTATCTATTTTCAGAGTATTTCAGATGACAGCATACAAAGACAGAATACGCTATTTTGAGGGCTTTTAAGAAAAATGATAGAGGCTTTTCAATTCAAAATAATAAGGGATTACACAAATTTCTGTGTAATCACCATTCAAGACTAATATGACAGGAAGTTGTTTTAGGTCCCTTCTTCTGCAGCACGAAGGAAGTAATAAGCTCTGTTGTATGAAAAAGAAAAAGTAAATCCAGCAATCAGGGTTCAGTAGTAAGCTTCTTGCTACAGTGGCCCTTAGCTGTTATAAATCACTCAGTGTGTTTTAAATCCATGGACTTCTAAGGGAACAAAATGAAATGTTGTCATTCCTTTTACCTGGCCAGCCTTATTTCCTTTGAGGTCTATGAAGAGTCCTATGATCTTGATTCTCTTACATGGAGGGTTTCAAATTTGTCAATAACCATCTGTTGCTGTCATTCTGTTTCATGGTCCAAATCTAGAATCTCCAATGCTAGTCCCAGTGTTTGCTGACACTTTTTTCATTTTCACTTCTCACTGGGGCTGTCATATTCAAAGATCAGGGAGAAAGTAATGTCTTTGATGTTTTCAAAGGTTGGAAAGATATTTCTCCCCCCAGTATTATGAGTTTTATTTGAACACATGGAAAGAAATCTGAATTTTGTAGGAGATTTATCTAAACAGTGATCCACTTGAAACAAATAGGTCCAAAAAATTTTAGTAAATATACATTTGTGTTTTTTGATATTGTTAATCCTTTGTACAGTGAACAGGCATTACAAATAAACAAGAACCAACCTATGATTATGATAAATGTAATCTACCATTGAAATCCAGTCTCTGTTCCCAGCCTGCAGTGTATGTGTATCTATTATCTCTTCATCAACATAACTCTGGGAGAGGTGGGAATTCAGTGGGCTTCCTGCCAGATTACAGTGACTGAAAGATGCTTTACAAGAACAAGACACATTACAGACTCAGTTCACATAAGTGTCCCAAGGCTATGTTAGGCTCCTCTCCAGTGTATCTTTCATGTACTTCATCTTCCTTCAACCTCTTTGGGATTCAGCACTGCAACACATTTTCTGTGCATAAAAATACACTTTCTTCATGTTATGATGGCATAGGTTACCAAGAGTGATTTATTACACACATTTTACTATGCCTCCCTATCCAAGAACACCACAAACTGCTTTTACAAACATTTCAACCAATTTAACAAGGGCAGCTACAGCTATAGCCCCTGCACAGAGTTCTCACAGATTTCTAAAACAAATCACTCTTTCCCCAGCACTAAATATATTAAATATACTGGTCTCTGCAAAATAGTAACTTAAACCTAAGTTCCTACTTAACTTTTCTGCTTTCTCGGTGCTCATGCTCTCCTAAATATGATCTCACTGTCTGATCAAAGTTAACCCAATCTTGGTTTATCTGGTTGAAAGGAAAAACATTACTTCATAATATTAGCAGATTCTGTGTTCGTCCTATGGCCCATAATTGCTAGTGCCAGATCTGTCAAGTACAAGAGCTGAACAAATGTGGTCTCATTTTTATCAATTTAGCCAATGAACAGAGTGAAGATGTGAACTTTTATGCAGCTTTAAGACGTGTCAAGCTGAGCCCAGACAGCAGGCAATCACCCAGACAGACACAGAAAAGATCCTAGATGCCTTAAAATTTGATTTGCTATGTTTACTCAAACCATATTCTCGGGGTCTTGCTCATGCCTTCAGAAATGTTTTTCTCTTCTCAACAAATGACACCCCAAAGTATGCATGTCACCTTACCGTACCTTACCAGGTGATCATTAAGCCTGAGTATCTGATCCTGCTCTTGGTCTGCCAAGGTAAAACTGCTGGCACCACATGGATTTTCCAGAGTTAAAGGCTTTCCTTGATATCCTTACAAATAATGAATCATGGCTGTAGGTAAGAAAGGTCCTTGAAAGCACAAAAATAGCTTGAAATTTACTTATTACAAAAGGCCAACTTTTGAAATGGTCACAGATGAAGAAATTATATAGCATGTAATCTAGGATGGCTGTTCTGGATCTACATTACTTTTGAGTGCTATTTTCACTATTTCTATTTCATCCAAATAGATGGATTTCTTTGGAGGCATAGTATCCATGCCTGGATTCATGCTGATCTTTTCTGAACTCTTCCATCATTGAATGAATTTGTGAGTTACAGAGCAGACCTGATGTCTGAAATCCTTGGTGAAAGTTCCTATCATAAGACTTGAGCAAAGCCCATTCTAAAGCTACATTCCCCAGAAAACTCTCTGCCTTTCATATTTCTTAGGTCTAATTCATGCACTTTTATCAATTTATCTGAATGCATTCAAAGAAATCCATTAAAGTGAGGCTGCCTTCATCTTTGAAAATAGGAAAAGGTCCATTCAGATCCTGTAATAGAGAGTTTGACCAAAGGTGTCAAAACCAGTAGAAAATTCAGAAACTATTTATATCCAAATTTCTTATGTTGAGCAGTGTGGATAGCTTTGAAAAAATAACTGTAACATAAATATTAATTAAGGTTTAAAGAAGCTGAAGTCCATGAAGATGTTTTGTGACAGCTCCACAAAATTAATTACAATAGATTAAAAAATTCTAGCTATAAAGTAATTCCCAGCTTTTGATTAGGACTCTAATTTCAGCAGCTGTACTGCAGAAATGTCAGTAGTGTGGACTTCTGGCTAGAGACCTGAGTCAGGATTTTTGCTTCTATCTGTGCTGGTGGTATTTTTGGAGTTACAACTCTGAAACAAAACTTGGGCACTTAGTTGCCACAGAATAGTGTCAGGCACCTTCTGGTACCTGAATGCCAGCTTTTCTTCCTGGCTTCTTGTTAAATCTAACTTATCCCACTAGTTACTGCTATA
Source organism: Parus major (assembly GCF_001522545.3). NCBI lineage: Eukaryota > Metazoa > Chordata > Aves > Passeriformes > Paridae > Parus > Parus major. The sequence goes on from NC_031769.1 coordinate 84,248,656, forward strand.
CAGATTTCCCACGAGCTTTGCTCCTGATTCCCCTATGCCGATCCCAGTCCTTAATGGACTGAACTTCTGTGCCAGTCTACTTATTAGTTTCATCTTACCTGTGCTTTCCTTGGCCAAGTCCAACTGGCTTTCTTTCAAGTTATCCAGGCCTAGAACCTACCCAGTTAATTTATGGATATATCAGAACAGTTCTGTGTCAGACTCATGTAAGACAGGACAGTTCTTAGAGAAGATGGATTATTTTTTTCATCTGACAAAAATATAAGAAGCATATAAAATTAATTTAAGATTTAATGTTTGGACAGGAGCAATAAAGTTCAGAACCTTAATACACTGGGAATTTTTAGTTCTTCCTTCAAAGAGAATTTTTAGTGAAACCTTTTATATGTTGTTCTTACCACAGCCTAAGTAATACATTTTTCCTGATTCCATTCTCAGAACTATATGAGTAATTAGAGGAAATTTACCAAAAATATAATCATGCAGCAGACACCTACTACAGAATATTTCAACACAAATATCTCAAGTCTGGTAGTTATAAGCAGGAAGAACTGAGAAGTCCTCCAAGCAGAAGTGTCAGCCAAGGTAAAGATTTGAAAACACTATCAATTCAGTTTCTAGGAATTACTATTGCAATCCTTTTCACATTTAGTGCTCATTAGTTGTGTGAATAGAGATTCAAGTCTGTTTTAAAAGAATTTATTTTAAATAACTGCCTTCTACTCTTCCAATTTTGAAAGCAACTTTCAGTTTAGTTAGTAAGGAAAGAGGATTGGATTTATTTAGAGTTCAACAACATTTAAATCAAATTATGTCAAAAGTTTTGATTCAATCACTTGGATTCAGTAAAATGATTTAGAATAAAAATCAAAGAACATGCTTGGGGTGAAATGAATAATCAATCTAAAAGCAATCTGATTAAGCTGTAACTGTTAAAGGATTAATGATGGTATGTACATAGGAATATTAGAGATAGGAATTACTTTTGCCACATTTATATTTGAATACTATTAGTGGATTTTTTAATCAAGTAGTTGTTACTTAAAAGACTAAATTAGAAAATAAACACATGCAATTAGCTTTGTCACTTGCTTACTCATTTCTTGCTCTGGATATCTTATAGGTTCAAACACTAAGAAATATTAACCTCTGAAAAACACAAAGATAATTTAATACTTCAGCATATATCAAATGCAACGCTGAAAGTAGAATGTTGTTTACACTCTAATTCCCCCTTCCACACAGGTATAAAACTATAGAAGTTACATATGCACACACTAATAAAACTTACCTACAAATATAGAAAAGTGTGTTACATTAGCATGTGGCTGAAACACTGAGCTCTAGATTCTTCTTGTGAAAGTGTGTATTGTCTTGGGCCACTTTGCAGGAAAAGACTCACTGACAGAAAACAGTTTAAACACAAAAGCTGAATTAAATGCATTATTTTAAATCTACTGGGTTGCTTGTAGGGGTTCCTTAAATGCAGTATAAGTAGCACTGATCCAAAGTAAGATAATTTTGCATGTATGGTCCAAATACACTGCAGTATAATGCTGTATGTTCAGAATAAATGCTAGCATAAGCTAGAGTTCTCAAGCTGGCTAGAAACTGATATAAGGTACAAGAGGTACATATACAACTGCTAGCCTTGTGTCAAGACTCAAAGACTGTTCTTTTTTGAAGGCAAGAAACCTGAAAATCAGTTAAGAGAAGAGTGATAGACTGAGGAAAAAAGGTGAAGCAATACAATCCAACAAATCACAAAGCTTTGTTCTTTTTTTAACTATCATATGGACCAAGCTATAAAATTCCATTTTATAAATAATGATCTAGGCTAATGAAATCATAAAAATGCATGGCAAAACTGAAAAATCTCAAACAAACCAAGCCAAGATTACTAAGAAATAAGTGCAAATCACTTTTGACAATAATCCTCAATTTTAAAATAATCCTGCCTCAAGGACAGCAGGTAGAACTGAGTGTGTATTGACCATAGGTAGCTAGGTTTTAGGAGCAGAGGATAGGCTAGGTAGGTCTGCAGGGGTGGCGTCCATGGGAAAATAGTCAGGCCCTGCGGTACACACAGTCTGTTCCAAACTGTGACAATAATAAAAAGGAAGGAAAAGTTCTCAGAGTGAGCAAGAGGTGTTTTAAATGTTTTTAGTTTAGAGGGTTTTTTGTTCCTCCCACTACCTTAAACAGTAATTAAATTTTTATGTTAATTTGGAATAAATTAAATTCCTCAGTTTGAATCTTTTTTATCCATTGCAATAATTGCCAAGTGATTTCCCTGCCTTTATTGCAACCCACAAGTTTTCTCACTCTTGATTTTCCCATTCTCTCCTCCATGCTTCACGATTGCCTACCAGCCAGTGCCATCCTCACCCAGGATGTTGTTACAAATATCAGTTCTCAGAGAGAACAAACACCATGAAAACACCCTCTCACAATAAATAACTTCATTACCAGGGAAAATGGTCTCGACAAAGCATATTCCCTCACTATCACTCTTCCAAAAACTTCTTTTAGTTACATTTATTACTGCTATCAGTATCGATTGCTTCCTTCTGCAACCATGAGATCAGGTTTCAGACTTTTTGAAATGTGATCTTTACTAATAAGGAAGCTGGAAAAGAACCCCAGGAACCCTATTTTACATATCTACTGTATGGGATACCACATGGGATAAAATAAGAAACAAATGAACTTTTAATCGTCCCTTAAAATATAAATTTGTAAATATTTAATAAAATTAATTTTTAATGTAAACATCTACACAATATTAAAAAGGAATCACTTTCATAAATAAAAAGTTCTATTTTGCTATTTGAAAATCTTTTTCTATATTGTTATTACCTTCCATGTGTAAGGCATACATACATATTTGTTTACCAATACATAGAATACCCATGACATTATCTGCATTTTTAATAAAATGACTAGTCTTTGGGAACTTTTGTCAAGGATACCTTCCTGTCTGACCATCCAGGAGCCATTCTGGCAGTCACATCCACAGCATCTGAGCTGGGACCAAGGTCCTTTTGCAGCTGCACACCCCATACTCACAGCCAGACTAAGCTTCCTTACTGGCTCAGCCCCAGATTTCCCACAGAGAGTCTCAGTCGACTCAATCCTTAAAATAATTAAATCATTGTGGAATAACAAAATAACAGCTCAAGCTGGGTGCCTCCAAGGATGAACCCTGAAGTGTGGGAAGGCTTGGGGCCACAGCTCCTGACATTTGTCTGAGTGTCCAGTGCCCTGGCTGGGCCGTAGGTCCCTGTGCCCTTTACCCAAAAGGTTGGCAGCTCATGGCCTTTTGCCTGGGGCTCCCACCACCCAGAGCTCTGGATCTCACAGTCTGTAGCTCACAGTGCACTTGCATACTGAGGTACCTGCACTGAATATATTCCTCAACACTTTTACATCAAGCAACAAAGACCAGCGAAGAAATTTTAAAGAAAGCTGAGGCTGTGCCTGGTCCAGAACCAGAAGCACTACAGCACAGCTTTACACCTCAGCAGGGAACTTACATTGGAGCAGAGATCCAGGCAGATGCACTGATGTAGAAACCATAACATTACTCTCTGCACTGCTGCATGGACTTGTGAGCTCCTGTGGTTACTTGCTGAGTTATTTCCACATAGTCATTCTCTGCTCTGCAGCATAAGCAGATCTGAGAATGCCCCTGGTGAGCAACAGACTGGTGGTGCACCCAAACTTTTTCATCAGTACAAAGTGCAACCTCTCTGCTATCAACAGGAGATGGAAGTATTCACAGATGCTGTACTCAGCAAAATGTAGAGCTGAACTACACAGTAAATCATCTTGTACAGAAGAATTGTCTTGTATGTTTTGAAGAGAAGTAAAGAAACCTAAAAGTCACACAACTCCATTTCTATCAAGCAGTGAATCAAATGTCTCACCTAAGTACATTTGAGTGCTGTGATGTAAGGAAATAGCTTAGACTTCATATCTTAGAGTTCAAACCCAGTGTGATTAATTTACCTGCTTTTTCAGTATAGTAAAGAGCGATATATCTAGATAATGTATGCCACCACAAACTGGGTTGTAGCCACAAAACATTAAACAAGAATGTATTTTGTGTTTTTCTTTCATAAAAAAATTTGCTAGTGTCTTGCTGGAGATATAACGTTGTGTACAAAACAAACAGTTATGATTAAGGAGCAAATGGTTTCTGCTTAATTCAGTTTTAAGGCTCATCAGTCTGTTTTTTCTCATTAGATGAGTTTTTCTCAGCTGAAATTTGCAAGAACAATCAACAGGCACTGTAAAAAAAATTGTGCTTTTCTTTCTGTGGGGTTATTGCTATTTATAATTGTGCGTATAAAAGACAAGTATGACTCTAACATCAGACACATTAGGGAAGCTCCATCTTCCTTCTTTTTTAAAAAACTGTCTGATCTCTGTACAGTCAATGTATGGAAATATGAAATGTAGGAAAAAGTGATAAAACATCCCTGAATCCCAAAGCACAATCTGTAAGTTTATCCAGGGTGCTTAGAACTGGGAATGGGCCTTGAGCTTAGCACTGCAACCCAGACACTAAGCAGAACTACCCACCATTCCAGTTCCATGTAGACTAAATTCCTGACTCAGACATTGATTTGAGAAGACATCAGCTGCAGGCACCAAGTCTATGATGTCTTCCCAATAGTGAAGATACTTGGTTTTGACATTTTCTTTTAAAATTTGTGTTCTACCCGTCCTCTTTTCCCATCCTTTCCTGACAGATACCACAATATCTTGCTCTCAGATTTTTGCACCAAAGAGTAGATTGAAATCATATCACACTCCTAGAAATTGGATCAGTTACTTCCAATTTCTAGCTACTCCAACAGGTTATATTTATTTGCACTCACTTCTAGACTAATAAACAAACCATGTTGCTTTTATGATGTAAAGCAATTATTTTTCTGAACATATCTGGATATTTTTAGAGACCAATGTTTGAGACAGAATCATGTGATGTTGACTGATAAGTAATTCAGCAACCCTCAGTTGTATAAAACACTTAAAATTTTAGGTATGTAGAGTGGAAGAAAACACCATAATGTTAATTTTTTATTCAGCAATGAATATAGTTGGAATCCATAGATGAGCCCATTTTCAAGCTTTGTTTAAGCAATTTTTAGTTATCTATAAGTGAATATTCTAGAAATAGAATTCAAATAGTAACTATGATTCTATAAACTCTACTGATCAATAGGAACAAAGTAAATGAAAGGATTAAATCTTGAGAGTTTTACAGCAACTAGTGGGAAGGAGCATGCTACATTATCCAGGCACAAAACAACCATACTGAAGTTACGTATTTTGGTTGCTATCCAATTGACATAATGAATCACCAGAAAAGCACACTGGGAAAAAATTTTTCTATAAAAAGTAAAATAACATCTAGAAAACAGATCTCATCAACAAAAACAAAAACAACAACAACAACAATACAAACAAACAAAAAATACTCCCTCAAACAAACAAAAAAAATCCCTAAAAATAAATCCCCAAAACAACCACCTTATTTTTTCTATTTATCAATGTCATTTACTCATTCCAAGTCATAATGAATTGCTAAAAAATAAATTTTTTCTAAGTCTTCTTCATAGAGAATTGTTAATGCTTCAGAACAAAATCTAGTGGAAATCTTACCTCTTTTGTCATATTTCTCCTCATTTTCTTTGCACTGTCTCATCATGAAATTCAGGTCTTTATGAGGATAATTTCCAAGTAGAGCACTTCCAGTATGTTGCTGAAACACACATAACAAACTCCTTCAGAGAATTATGTGTTATTAGAGATAGAAGAAAACTGTGGCTCAAATTCAAGGCGATGGGTCCGTCTGCTTCAAAGTCTCCCTGTAACAATCTACAACACTCTGCTAGTTCTCTATTATTCTAGGAGGAAGAGTCTAATCATCAGCACCATAAATCAGCATGGTGGTAATGGAGACAATAGGACTCTGCTGATTTATATTGAGGTAGAGTCAGGCCCAAAGCTACTATTATGTTCTGTTCTGAATCAATAGACAGAAACATGTAAAGGAACAGAAAAATACTTTGCAATGTAATTTAGCATAAAGAAAAGGGCAAAATTTTTAGAAGTGTTGTGTTTACTGTGTGTGTTTTCTTAATATTGGAAAGGGTATGTAGGTTTGATACTTGTCTGGGGAAAAACAAATGTAAAATACCATGCTCCCATCTAGTACATAATTCACAAACCTCTTAGTCATAGTACATAAGTCAAAGACATTTGAGTTACTTAAATCACATGCTGGTGTTTCAGGACACCGCTGAATTTCCAGCCTAGCTACAGCCCCTCATCATCAGTTGTCATCCCTTACCCATCATCAAAACTGTGGTCAGAACTGACACTGCAAGCTGCAGCAACAGAGGGAAAAGTCTGAGATGGAGTTATCTGTAGTGTAAAGGTCTACCTATTCACCTTTAAAAATGTCAAAACTGGCATAGCCTTAATATTTAGCTTTGCTTGACAGTTTCTGTAGAATCAGAGAGGGTCTAAACAATTCCGAAAAAGAATGATTATTGACTCCCATTCTTCGCATTGTCTCTCTTTAAAATATCTGAACTGAAATGCATACTCCTGCATTTTTTATAGTTTGTTACCATTCAGATTATCTTGTTCTAGGCAAGATGCTCAGAAGACTCACATTTTTGATTTAGAGTTCTGCTTCCAAATTCTGTCACCTGAATTTCTCACACGAGAAAATATAGGCTATCTTCTTGAGAATTCATCTTAAGGAATTATATTCTCCATTATGTTCTCATTGCATGTTAGTTAAACAAAAACACATTAAATTTGTTAATGTTAGTAGTACTGCCTTAGTGAAAGAAGCTGAGAGAAGAACTAGACCATGTGGACAGCTCTATTTTTTTTTTACCTGATTATTAGCACATACAGATAATCTAGTACAAAAGAACCAGTACTATGTCATCCCTCAACACAGAATGCAAAACATTTAGAATGATATAACTATATATAAGGGAAAGAAGGTTAACTAAGATCAGGATACATTTTCTAGATAACTTCCCATATGTGTTAAATTATGGCCTTCTTACTGCACATATTTTCTCTTTTGCCCAGGATGCTAATGTTTCTAGCACCAAAAAAACCAAAAATGATACCCCCCAAAAAAAACCCAAACAAAACCCAACAAACACTGCAAAACCATAAAAGCAAACCCCAAACAAGCAACAAACAAAAACAAAACAAAAAACCCAAACCAAATCTTTTTTGATTGATTAGTTGCTGCGCTCATTCACATCAGCATAAATCCAGATAAATTCACTTGTGTCAGAACATTTTAAAGCAAGCATTTTAAAACTAGAATCTGGTTCATTTTCCATTATTTCATAATTCAGGATAAGAACAGCTTGTTCAGAGCTCTTGTCTGGTCTGAACTCTCACTTTCTCATCTTTTCTACTTTTAAAGTATTCTTGTCTTCTTTTTTTTTTTTTTTTCCCACTGGTCTCCCTGCTTGGAATAGTTTCTGTACAAATCTCTTTCATTTTCTGATATTCATTTACTTGCTGGTTTTCTAACACCATCTTCATGTATTATTTTTGCTAGTAACATTTTTCATTAGCTGCTGGTGAATTCTTCTTCTTGAGGCAGACTCTTCAGACTGTACTGAAGCCGCTTTGTTGTTAACAGTCTCTTTTAAAGTATCACAGTTCAGGGACTTAATGTTCTCAGAATTTTTTATTAAATTTTGACTGTTGCTGTTTTGAAAGACTATTTATGGTCTATTCCTGCCGTCTATTTCTATGTCAGTTCTGTTTCAAACTAACAGAATGGCAGAGGTTTTAAGACATTTGTTTGCACAACTTTTTTCCTGTGTAAAGCCAAGACATTAGTCATCAGTACATTTTAGAACAATATTTTCCAGATCATTTGATTTAATTTTATCTATTAACTTGTAGATAACAGTATGATACGTATATATTCATCTTGAGATAAGCATCTGCATTATTTAACTACAGAGCTTTCAGTAAAATGTATCTATAACACTGCCATCCAACACATCACTGCAGTGTAGTGTAGTATAGTTTACACTCATCTGGCTCCTTTTGACATTTCTTTATCCACACAAACATTCTCAAACACATGAACAGAGCTAGTACTGCAGTGAAACTGCTTATTTCACATTGTTTAAAATGAGAACTTTTTCCTGGGTTTAGTATGAGATGGACTTATATGTGTAAGATACTACCATAGTTTTTCCTAGACATGCATCTCTTACTTATGCTAAATTAATCACTTAGGCTGTTATTATTTTAAATTATTAAATAGTGAAAGCTTTATCCTTTAGGAAGCTTCAAGGTCTTCTTCATGTCTCCCCCACAACTAGACTAAGCATCTGAGGTATATTCTGCAAATTTTCCTGTGATTAATTGAAATATTCAATTACTCACATTTGGCTATTTTGTATTAATTGTTTACATGGCTTGTTTTCTCTTTTCCTTTTATGTTATTAAATGCATTGACAGAGCTGACTGTGTGTCAAGGCAAAGAGCATTACCACACCTGAGGTAGTCAGAGTGAAAAATATAATTAGATGGCGTCAGCCAAAAGCATTATGTAGGCTAAAATATCTTTCTCTTGTCTTTGTACAATTCTATCACATTAAATAATAGCAATTGATCATTATAAGGGTAATTCCTAGGTAAGGAGTGCAATCATGTGTCCTCATTTTCAAGAAATAGCTACCTTTCATAGAATGAGAACAGTTTTTGGTTTTAATTTCTTTGAAAATCCATGTTCACAGTATCAAAAACTTCTTTCTTAGCAGCCTAAGATGGAAGAGTTTCTCTCTTTAGGTCCTGCTCTGGTGTCATGGTTTAGGAATGATGCTCCCCAATTTAGCACTCCCACTGAAAAGCTACGAAGCATTCTCTGGTTGCTATCTTCTCCCTCCCCCTACCCATCCCTGTGTGGTGGGATGGAGAGGAGAATTGAAGGTACATAAAGATCACAGGTTGAGATAAGAACAATTTACTGGAAACATCAATGAGGTAGGAAATTAAGAGTAACAGCAACAATATTAATAAAAAGGTGTGCAAGAAAGATGAATGACTCACACAAAAAAAGGGATCATCACACAGGAACCCACAATATGCAAACCATGGCCACACCACCCTGGAAGAGATTCGTTTGCCCTGCCCCTGGCAATGATATGAGGTGGTATAGATTAACCTCCACGTCCTAGCCATGCCTCCCTTCTGGCTGCTGCAAAAATTAATCCTGTACTGTCCAAAACCAGGACTATTAACTTATAAAAAATTCGTATTACTGAATGTTTCTGGCTGTTCTGTCTGGCTGTTCAGCCTGGACCTGGGGTCAGAGTAAATCAAGCCTCACTGGCAGGACAAAAGAACTTATTTCCTTCTTTTTTAAACTTTTTGGGATCTGAATATGGCATGCTTGCAATCATTTTTTTTGTACATTGGATGCACTTTAGCTTTTCAGATAATAATTTCTTAAGCGAAGGCATTTTGAGATAAGGAGAATTATAGTGAAAATACGGATACCTGACCACATTCTCTCCTTTCTCTCTGTCCTGTGCCACACTCCCAAGAAAAAACTGTTGAAAAAGAAAGAGCAAAAGGATATTAAGATATTATTTTAGTCTAAATAGCTTGCATTATTTAAAATGTTTTATTTTAAAATATGTATTTCATTAATAGTCATATTAATTTTGCATACAACTAAAATAATTTTCACCCCAAATAATAAACTCTCTATGGATTTTCTAAGACATCTATGTGCAGGAGGGTATCTTGTACTCTCCTGACAGATTTCATTTCTTTTGGGGTCTAGCATTTAGGCTATGGATTTTGGCATAATGTCATTTCAGCTGCTCTCCAGGGTGCTTATGATATTCATGTTTCTGAAGTTATTCCAGAAGGCCATGATCAAATCTGAATGCAGCTCTCTGTACATCACGCACTTCTATACCACAGAATATGGATGAGATATCAAGATTTTAAATGCACATTGTGGAATAGATCATATCTCTTTTTTGAGATAGGATTCCATCTATAATTTTTATGAGGAAAATTCGCATGGAATAAGTATGAACTCTTTCTCCCTTTGACTAATGCAGAATGCCTCAGCTTATGTATAATTCACATCTTATAGTTTGTTTGTTACTCTTCAATGGAAAATTCAATAAGAACTTATTTAAAAATAATAGATGTAGTATCACAAAGCTGAAACAAGAGTGCAATTTCAGATACACTCTTTTTTTATAAACTTTTATTTTTGTGAGTTATAATTAAAGCAATAGTAGAAATGTTAAAGCTTACTTTTTTCTAATGAAAGATTAAGTTACTTGGAGAAAAATTACTTCATCAGCTCAAAAAGTGATGAATTGTGGTGAACACAAGGAGAACTAAGATAATAGAAAAGATTTTGAAAAAGTAAAAGTGAAGCTATCTGGGAAAGTGGAAGCAAAGAATTATTAGTTAAAAAGACCAATTGCATAAATTATTCCAATAACATTCCTATAAAAGCCATCAGAGTAGTATCAGTAATATGCACATTTTATGAAGCAGGTGCTACTGAAATGATACTATAAATTGAAAAGAAAGAGTCAAATCATTTGCCAAGTGATTAAAGTGTTGCAATTTATTATACTTTTAATGTAATATTTTTGTGGGATATGAATAAGTTTTACAACATGTAATATAGCAATTTCATTCCTTGCGATCAATACCAACTTAGCTATAACAGCCTGTTCTGAGATTTATTATCATATTTTGCATCTCATACATAGATAAAGGTAGTTATGAAAAGAATAATGGAATTGACTTGTTTTAAAAAATTTTAAGAGCTTCTAGTAAGGAAGGAATGCTTCCTTTCAGGTACAAGATGCATGATATTTCTACATAAGGTCTACCTTTAGTGTTTCCCCTCTCATTCCACTCTAGTTCGCAGCAAAATTAAAACTTGATTAATGAATCTATTTATATGCTGAGGTCTGATTTGCAACATTTTGTGTCCCTAGTTCCATAAATATATATAGCTAAATAGATAGATGTAGATGATGATGTAGATAAGAAAAAAAGAAAGGAAGGCAAGAAGGCAGGCAGAAAGGCAGAAAGGCAGAAAGGCAGGAAGGGAGGGAGGGAGGGAGGGAAGAAGGGAGGGAGGAAGGACCCTGTCACCTTAACTTCCATTCTAGATCCAAATTTGTTCTGCCATTCCGTATTTTGATTCCACATTATCTCTTATATTCACTGTAAATCATATTATTGAAAACAGTGTCAGTATAATTTGAAGATGCTGAATATCACACACCATCAAGCTATAATGTGTGATTAATATTATACTCTACAGAGACATTTTTTGTTTGATATCAGGCAATTTAATCATAAATCGAGGGTGTCATCTCATAATAATCAGTTCCAGAAAAGAAACCTTCATAAAAAAGGGTGGTAGAGCAAGATCATGGTGAAATGTTTGTTCTTTATTTTGTTGTTTTGTTATTTTTTTTGGTAGTATCAAGTTTTAAAATCCACATGTGTATTTGTTAAAGAATCCAACTGCTTTACATGTCATACTGAAGTTCTGCATTATCTGTTCAGCCTTTCCAGTCTACAGAAAAACAACTCTGAGCAATGATGTTGATTCTTATGTCATGACAGTACTTTCAGTTAAGTTCAAAAAGGAAGCTTTTTCAACGTGATCAACAGAATAAAGTTTTACATCTATTTTTAAATTATAGCACTTTTCCCTCTCTAATGAAAACATTTTATCTATGCAAATGTAGAAGCCACAAAATACATTTTTATTGTCAAATCTCTTCAGCTGGACTGCCGGTTCTCCTAGAGAACCAATGAAGTGCCTCTAGGGTTCTTTTTTTACTTAGGTAAAACACCTAAGTAATATTTTTTAAGATATTTTTCAAATATTTTGAAAATTGAAGTGTTAGAGAGTCTCAACTTCTAGTAAGAGGCTAAGGTGTTGTTTTGGACATACATATGTTATCCCCTGCTACTTGAAAATATACTCAGAAATAAATTTACCTTGAGACTGTAAAAAGCATTAACAGCACAGGAACATCCATGCCTAATTTGGATGCTAGTCTGCACTCCCAGTGTAGACAGTGTAGACAGATAGGTCCTTCAGCCATCTTATTTGGAGTGAAAACTCAAGAAAGTATTCACTGCATTCAAACCTGCTGTCTATATTAGCCAACTCATTGCTTAGACTCTGTCTGAAGTCATTGAAAAGGAGTAAGCACATGGACAGGGTACATGAAGCAGCTCCATGTTAAGTTGCTGTTTGCAATCTCTCTCTTTCTCTGGCATATTATGAAGATTGCCCTGCTATGAATGAGGCATCAGCTTCTCCACAAGAATAATCTTCCCCCATTTTGTTAACTTCTTAGTTAATTTTTAATTAGTTAATTTTAATTAAGGTTTGATTTATTTTTTATTCACAGCCTGGACCTAGACATATTTCACCTATGCATCACAACACTGCCATACCATCTATTTAGTACTGGAACATACCTATTTTAAAAAAGTTATTTTGTTTTTGAAAATAAACTCTGCTGTCATATTCTAGCAGACTTAAGTATGCAATTGAACATCCTTCAATGTGAACTTTGGAACTGAGCATTTTAAGTCAGATTTTAGAAATAGGAGATTGAGTAACGCTATTTTAGTATGCTGCCTTCCTGTATGTGATATTTTCAGGATATTAAGGCTTTCTCCCTTAAGAAGAGATAAAAAATACTAATTAGCTAAACAATTACAGACGTATTAATAGATTTATTTTTAAGAAAGCATCAGTATTCTGGAAAGTGCAATTCAAAAAGTGCACTAGGCATAATATACAGAAAAAACCATTTAGCTATGTTTGTCAGAACAAAATTCAAAGTGTTTTATAGGAAAGGGAAATTTCAAGTGTCATTACTCAGAGTGAAGAAATTGAGGTATACAGACATCAGGTGGCAGCTTCCAAGAAAAAATAAATGTAAATGATGCACAAATTCTATCTCAAATCCCTATACAATGAACTCATGTCTACCTCGTTCCTTGATTTATATTGCTTTCTTGGTAACAAACATATGCACAAAGCATGCATATAAACCTTAGACTATGATCCCCCTTTGCCTGTGCTTCTCTTCCCTGACTTTATTAGTGTAGCTTACAGGATAAATCACCAGAGCAGCTTGAGACCTCCAAGCAGTTTTTTAGAACCTAACTGAAAATCACAGCACCTAAAAAGAGAAAAAGGAACAGAGAAAGAGGAAGAGAACCAGGAAGACAGAGAAAGAGAGAGAAATAAACTAACAACAAAAAAAAAAAAAGTCCAAAGTTCCTGATTTTGTTGAGGTTTTCTTCTATTTCTAATTTCCACACCTGAAACCAACCTGATATTCCTGTTTATCTCTATGGGATATATTTAATGAAATCCTTAAATATTGTACCTATTTAGAATCTCTAAGTGTTTCAGTCCTCGAGAAAATAAATTGAAAATCTATTAAGGAAAATGGACTTTTAAAGCACTGCAGACATTGAATTTCTGACTTTTCCTGTTTATTTTTTATACTTTTTCTCATTAAAGATCAGAGGGACAGTTGTATCTAAGTTACTAACACTGTGGCATGTCACTAGCAGATATAGATATAGATATATATATATAGATATATATATATATATATGTATATGTATGTAAGTATGTATGTATGTATTTGTATATGTATAATTTATCCTGTACTTTAACTATCCTCATCATGTTACATTGTATAGTTGCCTGAAATGCCGACAGAGTAAATGACCAGAGGAACATATTTTTAATATATTTAATATAAGCACTTGCAGTCAGACTGTTTCCAGCATGATCATATTTAACAAACTTTCTTTGCCAGTTGAGCTGCTGTCACCTAACACAAAGGTTTACACACCAGACAACTGAACAGACATAGATACAAAAATGCATCTTCCAACTAAGTGCCCATTCTGAATTTTGCATATTTGCTCATAAAAAAATGCCATTTGGCATTTGAAAATGGCACAATGCTTCCCTATAAGTAAGGTGGTTTTCCTGTTTAATTGGATTATTCCTGTAATTAAATTGCTCATCAGAAATAGTTACGCACATTACACTCACTTATTTTGTTTTTTTCCTATATGTATTATGAAGGCTGAAAAAGATATCCCCTTCAACAAATTACCTCAGCATCACAGTAGGGATGAAAAGCATTAAATTAATTCAAAGTTTAAGGAACTGGGGAAAGGCTCCACACTCTATATCGTTGCTGTCTTTCTTGGGAGGAAGCACTGTAATGTCAGGAAAAAAAAAAAAAATTCTGTGGAGACTGGGGTTGTATACACTCCAGCAAAAAGCACAGAGAAATCTCAAGTTTTTTAAATATAATAATAACAGATAAAGATTCTTTCAGTCTTGATATTGACACTGAAATATGATTTAAAGTTTAATGAGCATATATATAAAGTTGCCATTGCAATACTTCCTGAAAGAAAACTAGCTGTTGAATTGTGGATCCACAGATCTAGGGAGACCAATCAAGTTATTTTCCTATGGGAACATGTAGAAGAAGAAAGTTCATGTGGTATACTCCCTATGGGAAAGTTTGGTTGCAGTAAGTTGGAGTCATTTCAGGTAACAAAGTGTGAAATACTAGGAAATACAGGGTAAAAAAGAAAAAAAATTGTCTCCTTAGTAATTTTTGATACATAGTTTTTCCACCAGTACAACTGCAAAACTATCAAAAAGGGTTTTCTGTATTTTATGTGAAGTTTTCATCTACAATCAATTATTTGTTATTTTCTTTAGCCTCAGGGAGCAAAAAAATTAAAAACAGAAAATGTACTATTTCCATAGTACCTATTCCTTATTCCAGAGGACTTATTTCATTATATTTCTGCCAATGAACAAACATTTTTAGAAATTAAGATGCTTTAATGACACTTTCCATCCATTTTAAATTTGCTATAAAAATCTAGAAAATCTAGGAAAACGTGATGCACTTTTCACTTTTATGTACCTTTTTGAAATCTAGAAAAAGTTATGTACTTTTCACACTGCGACTGTGAAACTATTTTGTGTAAGGGTAAAATAACATAATGGAGTACATCTAGATTTTTACCACGTGACTTTGAATTCTTTTTTAGCAGGATGACAATAATCTGAATGTTTTCCTTACATAGTGCTGTTATACAACTCTGAATAAACTTTCAATTTAGAATGATGGCCACATGAGTGTAGGAGGATACAAATTGTGAACATTGTCCTACTGGCATTATTCTAGTTGGTGAAATAAAGCTTTTTTTTTCTCAAAATTAATCTCTCCTATAGTTTTCTTTTAATTGCTCACAAAAGCAGCACACTCATGATCTCTGGATTGTACTGTCCAGACAGGATTTTTAAAATTTTCCATTTATAAGTCTCTTTCAGAATGCTGTCAATAAATTCTAGCTCATTTGAAATGTAACTGCTTAGGTATTCACCCAGATTAAAAGGATTCATATCTTTTCAACCTAGCTGCTTTACACTGGCTTCTCATTTGACAGCATATTGATTTTTATTTCTTATTAACTGTCTATTATTGTTTATTAGGTAATGTTCCATCATATCCTTTTTGGCTGATAAATACTTGCTCTCCTGCCTATTCAGAATGATCCACTTTAGGCAGCCAGCTGCTGGGAATAGAATATTAGCATTTTATGGATTAAAATGCTAAGATTATTGATTGAAATGAAAACTCCCAGTTGTACTGATTTTAAAAGGCAAAGAGCAAAAACCCATGGCTCATTTGTTGTTAAGCATTAAAACAGTCTATCCTAGGAAGCGTTCTGGACCATACATTTCTTAAACATTCAGTAGTTTGTGTAGTCCTATTCCAACAAAAACAGAAAACTTGGAGAAATATCATTCTTTATTCAAGCACTTCTATTTCCTTTTAGATTTTATCTACTGCAGTTACTAGAGACATGTGTTGTCCTTTTTTTCCCCAGCACTATAATGTGCAGGAGTAGAAATCACAACCCAACCCTATGAGCACAGGTGGCTTTTCTGTTAATTATTCCAGTTAGAGTGCTATTCTTCTGGAATTCTATATATAATATGACCTGATATTACCCTTCATTTAGAAAATTGTTTGGCCAGCTGGTTTTTTTTTCAGATGTCTGATATAGTTGACAATGGAAGTACTTGGGCACTTTGCTGAAAGGTGAAAGGAGAGCACCTGCTGGAATTTGAGCCTTAACCTTACAGAGGGAGAAATAACACATTATAAAACAAAATTTGCTAGTGCATGGGTTCCAACAGACAACTATGCTAGAATTCTTCTCAGTGGCATTAAAGATTTACGTTACTTTCACACCAAGTAAAAATTTCTGGTCTCTTACTACATATTCTAGAACTGTATGTAATATAATTACAGGGAATTAGAATTTATCAAAAAATAAGTTGACAATGCTGCTGAAATGGGACAGTCTCTTATCTCTCAATTTTATTTTTTTTTTAATTTCTATACTCACTGTTTAAATCTTTGCTTGGTTTTTTCAGAGGTTTATCTTGTAATTAAATACATTATAATTATTCTGCCTTTGTCTTTTGCTGGAGAATGACAGCCTCTTCCCAGAAAAATAACGAATATTATGCTTCAATACTAGGTTTTAGAGAGAGCAATATCAGAAAAAAATAATTTTGTAAGACTATTTTAATGTCCTTCAACATCATTCATTTAAATTTCTCAGAAATTTTAAGAAATACATTCATTAATTAACCTCCAATATACAAAGAGAAGATGAAGAGACTAGCCAGGAAAAAATTCCAAATACTGCATAAATCAGCATCGTTTTTCTGAATCACTCAATGATTCACACTAGCTAGATTACAAAAATGTAGTGAATTTTTTATTGGATGGTAAGAACGGAGACAGAAGTTGACTTTTATTCTTCTCTTTTTCTGTTACCCCACTCTACATCTGTCTCACTGGTGGAAAACCAGCAAAGATTCATGCTGATTTTACACATACTCTTTTACACCCCACAAGAAGCACAGCTGGACTTGAAAAACAAGGAGAGGCACTTATCCAGATAGTTGTAACATGCAAATGCCTGATAACATTATGTCTTAGGAAAAAGAAGTTGAAAATTTCAAAGTGTTGCCCTTGAGCCAGCAAGGCAAATGGGATCCTGGGTTTCATTAGGAAGAGTGTAGCCAGCAGCTTGAGGAAGGTTATCCATCCTCCCTCTCCACTCAGCCCAGATGAGGATGCATCTGGAGTGCTGTGTCCAGTTTTGGGGTCCCCTGTTCAAGAGAAACTCTCTTCACTAGTGTGTGAAAAGTGTCCAGCAAAATTTTACAAAGATGGTAAGAGATTGGAACATCTCTCTTATGAGGAAAGGCTGAGAGAGTTGGTCCTGTTGAACCTTGAAAAAGGACACCTGAAGGTGTCTCTTCACCAATCTCTCTAAATATCTGAAGGGAGAGAGTCAAGAGAATGGGAGCCAGGCTCTTCTCAGTGGTGGCCAGCAGCAGGACAAGGGGCATTAGGCACAAACTGAAATACTGCATCTCAGTATGAGGAAAAACTTCTTTATACTAAGAGTGACTATGAACTGGAACAGGCTGCCCAGAGAGGATATCTCTTTATCTGGAAGTATTCAAAACCTGCCTGGGCACTATCCTGTGCAATCTGTTCCAGAACTTGCTTTAGCAAGGGGGTTGAACTGAGTGAGCTTCAGAGTATTCCCACATTCCAACCCCCACTATTCTGTGGAATTATGTTCTTAATACAGAATTAACAACACTGAAGTTAGGTGATACAAAATAGCACTTAAACCTCAGTAGAAAGATTTTTCAGCAAAAGTCAGAGGCCCCTCTCTAGAGATTAAGCACTGTCTTTGTGGAAAATAAAATAAAGAACTATGTAAAAAAATAAAAATAAACACTTCAAAGTAGCATCACTTATCATTTCTCAGCATATTGTGCAATAAGTTGCAGACATATTGATACCCAAGACACTTTCTAACTTCGACATAACCTAGTATGGCTTGTGACTGCTTTACTGTGGCAATCACTCATCTGCTTGCAAATTGAATCTGTACGTTCACACAACAAGAAGCTAAGGCCTTTAGAGTATGCATGCTCAGTGATATTTTCCTGGAAAAAGGAAAGATTATTTTGGACCACATAAATATTATTAATATATTTCCTATATCAAGTTGACTTTCCTTCTATTTCTACTTTCCAAAAGAGAAATTAAAAACATTTAGAATGCTTTCATTACCTGCTGATCTGAACTAAAATGTGAATACAAACACATTTTCTTATGGGAAAACTGGTATCCTGGGATTAGTTTCTGTAGGAAAGTGACTTCAGGTGCAACCTTTCTGGTATTCTAAGTACAGTGCACAACAGCTTTGTCAGACCCTTCTCAAACCTAAAAAAGGCTCATGGGTAGCTCTTGATTTCCCGTAATACATTGACTCAGTGAATCCATTTCAGAATAGGTTTGTTCCAGGAAAATTAAAAAGTAGATTACTGCATTTGAGATAAGTCCCATGATACTACTTTTGGCTTTCTGATCAATGTAATACAAAACTTCGCCTTTTTTTACCTGACATAGACACACCTGTACAGTTAAAACATATCCATGGAATAATTCTTTATGCCAAACATCAAAGAAGAAAAAATGTTGTTTGAACAAAAATTTCTAAAAATTCAAATTAGTATTCAGAGATAACATTTTCCATTTTTCATCCAGTTCAAGTTGCTATTTTTGATGTTCCCTTTGTAAACTTATTTGCTGAAGAATCATTCCCTGATGCTATGAGTGGGAGCCATTAAACTGTTGTCCATTAAAAAAAGGGCCTTGATGGTGGCTTGCCTGTGCAATTTTATTCTCCATTTTTCTGACCTGATTTGAGGGAAGCTTATTTTGGCTTTTTGATATCTGTCTATATTTCATTCCTACATTATTGTTTGGCTTTTGGTTCAAGGGCTTTATGTCCTCTGCATATGACTGTTTCTGGCAAATAGCTGCCTCAGTGTCTTAGAATTATTGCCTAAAACTTAGGAACTACTGTAATGGATTAAACAAGTCATTTTTCCAAGCAGGTCAGATCTCTTGGTCTCATATTAATATTGCTGAAAGAAATAGGTGTTCAGAATTCAAACAAGTCTGAATGCAAGTCTGTCATGACTAATATTTTGCATAGCAAAAGAAAAAAAATAAGGAGTTTTAAACTATTGCCTTTCAGCCTCAGGATTAACCATCTATAACACTTCTCTCAAATTAACCCTGTAAAGCAGTGAGGCTATATGGAATGTGCATTCATTTTTTTGAGGGTTGCTTCGTTACTGTTTTTTCTGGTAATGAAGTTCAAGTCACAAATGAAGACACATCATCAAGGAGCACCAGAGCATCCAGGGAACAGCTAGAAGAGGATACACACTTATTTGTTACAGTTAACAAAGGAACAGAATAAGGGAAAGGCAAAATTACACAGAAACCAATCTTGGCACATTCTGTTGCCTGTAAATTTGAGAAAATAGTTTTGGTTCCTTCTTTGTTCCTTTTTTTCTTCTTAATTCTTTCTTTAATATTATTTTTTTGGAGTTTGTTGTTGTTGTTGTTGTTGTTTTTAAGCCCAAAAGAGGTGGGGTAGTGCCTACCTAAATAAACAGCACATGTGTTTGGTATCAAGACAAATAAAAAGCTGAAAAAAACCAAACCCAAAACCAAACATCAAACATGTTACACATTGTACTGAAACACATGACTCTTGACTTACGGCCAAAACCTAATAATTGAAAACAGCCCATTGTATCATGATACAGCATATTCTGATTTTTTTTTCTGGTTGCAAATTAATTATTGAATACTAAAACATATTTATCAGTAATTAACAGATGATGCTTCTAGTTAAATTTGCTACAGTGTTTGTTGTGAATTTTATTCTTGTATTTTCAGTGGATGTTCGGACTACAGGCCTTCACAGAGTGCCCCTCTGCTCTTTGATGAATTATGCCATTTTTAGGAAATTCTTTTTAAAGTTGTGATGGTTTATCATGTTTTTTGGAGGAAAAAGATTCACTGGAAGCAAAGATACTTCAAGGTTTGTTTCACAGTTGGGAAACAAACTGTGCCCTGCCTCTGTCACTCTCCCCATATCTCTGTTTCACACACACCTGATCCGTTTACATTCAAAACATGACAAACAAGCCAAGGATATGATTCCAACAAGGAAAAAATTATATTCTAATAAAGTGCTATGATATTCCCACTGAAGCAATGAAGAGACTCCCAGTGGCATCAATACAAATTGAGCTGGATCCCCAGAAACCTCTTCTTCCCTGCATTCAGACTTAGCAAACAATGAAGAGGGGTATCTGCAATTTAGATGCAGAAGAATTAAAAAAATTAACCATGTATTTGAAGACATAATAGATACCTGATAAAGGCTTCACTTTTAAAAGTCTCTGAGTTTCAGCCTTGTTTTTAAAGAAAGGATTATTTCTCCTTATATATCTTCTCTTATGAATAGAATATTGAAAAAGCAATGTAGATCACTGAAGTAACCAGTTTGGTCATCTCTACCTTATATTTATATTTTTATAGGAGAGTCACAACCCTTCCAGGTAAGCAGGGGAAGAGACAGTCATGTGAAGAGCAGCAGATAGAGTGTGACCCTCTTATTATTTAGTTTATTCAGTTCTCTTCTTCTGACTTGATGATAAAGAAGAAAGTACTTTTTCTGATAAATTACACAAACTCCAGTTCAGTGTGGCCTCCTACTGTTACCAATGCATTATTATTACCAGTTTGGCCTAGCTGATTGTGCTTCTTCTGTTTTTACAGAGATCTTGATGCATATCCAGAGAATTAATCAACTAGTTTATATACAGGAACTGCATATATATCAGGAAGCCTGAGACTTTTGTTCTGATATATTTTACAGGACTTTGCAAAGGGAAAAGATAATTTTTTTCATTTTTATTTTGTGCTTTCTGAAAGTGTTGGGCACTTTTCTGAAGACTTTATTCTCCAGTTGTCTTCTGTGAATACAGAAGACCTTCAGAGTATCTTAGAAAAAATTAACAGTGCATGTGAAAAGATTTTAAAATTCCCTTCCCATTAGAGCAAAATAAAGATAAATGTTTGTCTATTCCTTTATGTTTTTTATTCTCATTCTCAATTCTTCCATCTCCCCCTCTCCATCGTATTTCCATTGTTCCTCACTTTTATTCCTGAAGATATTATTTTATATATTCCTTCCCACCTACTTTCAGAAAACACCTGCAAAAAACTGTAGGTTCCTGCATGTTTCCATGTCCTAATCATTAATTTCAGCAAAATATGGCCTGCAGCTTGACTCTTCCACACAGCTTACAACAATTTTTTAATAAATTTGGAACAACTTCCAGCAAGCAAAAGTACATACCTCATGAGATATATTAGTCATAGAGAGCCCTGTCTGTAAAGCACTTTCAACAATTTGTCAAGATATTTATCTAGGTGAAATCAACCAGCACAGCATTTCATACTGACACTGATATAATTGCCTGAACTTGAAAGTTAGGATCCACTTTTTTATTTAAAAACATATAGTATATAAAATATTGAATGAACAAAAGGATAAAATAAATAATCTGTGGTTAATTTGGCCAATGATTGATGGTGACATGCACTAGAATATGAGTGTTCAATGCTTGATGATGGCATAGGACACAAAAAAACCTAGATCACAGATTTTCTTTTTTCAAATACATTTAGCAGAATAAACAAGTGCAATATTTTACTGTTGCTCTCATCCATGTAGTCTCCTTTTGGAGGACAGTTGTTAAAGACATGCAAATCTTTAACTCTTTCTACTAAGTTCTCTTAACCACTAATTAAGGAATGATTGCAATATATGCATAAATACTAAACATGCAAATTATTCTTAGTTTTGTTCATTATAATGGGAAATTTGGAACAGAGAAATTCAGATTCATTTACAGACATAACATCAAAAATATTTCTTCCTTTGATGGTAGCAACAGTACACCACTTCAGGCCTTGATTAGAGCTCATCTTGTTAAATGTAGCACAGAAGACACAAAACAACTACTGCAAGGACCTGCTAGTTTATAAACTAAAGAACAGATCCTTGAGGAAGAAAAAAACTTACTTCCATTGAAACAGATGTGACAATTTTCTCAAATTACAATGAACTCTTTTTCTTCATTAATATGTCTGTGCAGGAAAACAATAAGCTAAATTTATGAACACTTAATTTAACCATTTTTCTTACTAAAATACAAGGAGGCAGGTTTTCAATACATTCCATGCATTTCAAGTAGTAGGCTGATACTGTCTGTAAATATTGCAGTAGCAGCATCTGTAGGATGGGGATTCCTTGCTGGTATCTTCCCCAGACTGACAGATACTTTTTATTTCAATCCCATCACATCAGTTATTAACTGATTTCAGAAGAACTGTGATTTAGCTATATGATAGGTTGAAGGAAAAACAGAAGAATTATCCCTTTACTGTCAGACATCAGTAGTTTTCAAGGGAAGTAATCCACTACTGATCTAAGAAAAGGCAAGTTTTCTTTGTGAGGAACATTTTATTTTCTCACAAATAATGGAGGTAGATAGAAGTCCTCCATCTGCGCATCATGTACCTTCTTATAATAGTCATTAGTTTATGTGTTATTCGATGGATTAGAGGATTTTTAGTTATTTTCAGTGAATATTGACTGACAATGCTTGTGCTTATGATTTTTGTTTGATCTATTTAATGTATTTGAAACAGACTAGGATATAACATAACATCCATCTATATACATTCAACTTTGCAGAACATGTGAATGCTCTTTTTTTCCCCAAACTGACATTCTGCTATATCAAAAAACATCCCTATTTAGCTTTAAAGAATTAACTATGTTATAAAAATCAGTCTGGAGAACTGCTTTGTGAAATAATGTGTCATTATATTCATTATATTTATGTACATTTAGCAGTAAACATTTTACACCTGCATACCTACACAAATGCATGACTCAAATTTTGCTAAATATTTTGACTGAAATTTGAAAGGCAGAACAGGCTCAATATTGTTGGTTTTCCTCACCATTTTATTAGCTGTAGTAATCTAGTTTCTGTGGATGAAATGAAAAAAATTAATACATATGGAATCTTGTCTACAAAAAAAAAAAAAAAAAAAAGAATAAAACCAAAACATAATTGTAAATTGATCCTTATAATAAAATATCATCTTACATGAAGCATACCAGAAGCAGCAAGAATTTTATTTTCTGTAGTTCTCCATACCAACAATGTTCACTATGAACAAGGAGCACCACTCTGCAATTCTACAAAATAGTTCAGTATTTTCTGCAGAAGTTTAGAAGGAATAAATAAGAAATCCCAAATTGCAAAGAAGAACACTGTTGAGCTAAAAAAAGTTCTGGGGTATAAAATCCACAATTTTTCTGATTTAGAAAGATTCCAAAATCTTTTGATGGCTGGCTAGTACATATATGATATCTTTTCAGAGGTTTGTGCTCTCTTTATCCAACAATGTAACTCATACTGACTTTTCACAAAAGTCTCTAAATACAATTGTTCCATGGACTACACGAACAGCAAATGAGTGCAGACTGAAACTGGAAATTTAGTCATAAAAATTAATCATTCATAAATCAGACTTAAATAAAAGCCACAGTAAAGAGGCTATTCCTTATCAATACACTTAGAAATAAATTTTAAATATCAGTGCTTTTTGGCAGATGAGACTTCTTTGTGACAATAAAAAAGACTCTGGCTTATGACTTTTTCAAAAGACCTTTAACAACCTGTTGTGAACCACACCGTCTCTGACAATAAGGAAAGTTCAAATAGCGAGTCAGCCTGTTTGCCAGACACAAATGATGTCATTCTTATGCTGAATTTTCTAATGAACATATTTTCTTCATCTATTTATGGATTACATTTACAGTTGCAAAATACCATTGCTGCACCTACACTAGTTTTAGCATTAGGGGATCAGGCATGAACAGAACCAATTCTTTGCATAATAGTTCCAGATTATCTATGTGTATCATTATTACTTAACTCAGAGGTGCTTCACTGTTCTAACTAACTAGTACATTTTACTGAAATATTAGAAGTTTAACTTAAAACTGGTTATGTATCTGAAGTATGATTTTTTAAAATGTAGACCAGGGAAAATGATTGTCTTGGTTCTAGAAGACAGGTGTCTGCTAGGGAGGGCAGGAGCCTCCCTTGGGATGAAAGAATATAGACCCCTCCCTCCGAATTATTATAATTTTGAAATCATGGGGCTCTCAGGCAGAGATCTGGGGATAGGAATAACAGTTCTTTACTAGTATAACCAGGCAAACAAACAAACAATAGCTACAGCATTAACAAGAAAACAGAACCAGGGACCCCGTGACAGCTTTCTCGGCTGAGCCGGGAAGGGATGGAGGAGAGGCTTTGTTTCACAAACCCCTCAGGCGGGCAGTCCCGGTGCTCCTGCAGGGCTCTGAGGAACACTCAGCTGGAACAGCAGGGATGAGCTGAGATCCTGGGCCAGTGGCTGAGGTGGATCAGCAGCTCCGCGGCGGTGCCTGGCACTGCCACACGTCCCGGCAGGACAGGGGGTGCGAGGCCACCAACAAAGAGGGGAGAAGGAGAAGAAGCAGCAGCTCCATGTGGGTGATGGCGAAATTCCCTTCTCTCCACCGCAGCAGCTCTGCACCTCAGAAAAAGAATGTCTTTCCCCCGAAGCCGAAGAAAGCCCACCCAAACTGTCCCCACCCTCCTTTCCTGTCCCCTTCCCATCCTGGGCCCGGACACTCTTTGTCCTTTGTTGAGCACCCACTAAGTACCCACAGTTAGGTTGTCTCAGCAACTAATGGGTAAAAATTCCACTGGCAGGCCAGAACAACAAAAGAAGGACACCTAACCCCCAACAATGATATAGTTGTTCCTAGTAAAATATTAAACTTTAAATCTGGGATTCAAAAGAAGCAAAATAGGTAGTGCTAACAAAAAAAAAAAAATAAAAAAAAAATAAAAAATAAAAGAGATACAAATTTGAAGGCTGTTAAGGCTGTTTCTTTAGTTTGGTCAGGTGGTTTGTTCAGGTTGCCTAAGCTTTTCAAGCTTTGCTACATATAGATTCTGTCTTAGACTGCAAAATTAATTAATGGTTGTTGTAATTCTCTGACTGCCTTTCTGAAAACACTGCATTTTCAAGAAACTTCACTGCTCCCTACCTACCTATGGGTGTATTTATGCTACGTTTCAGCTCTGGTCAGAAGTACATTCCTAAAGCATAGTTCCGAAATGTCACCACTTGACACACCTGAACTGACATTTCAGTGCATATCCTGTATTTATTTCCTGTGAAACTAAACCTGGAGACTCTCTCCAGGAGCACAACTAATGGTCTACAGCCACTAAAATCACTGATCTGCAGGACCACTCTAATGTAAGTTCAAAGTACACCCTCTAGAGGTGCCTACTGTTGGTATTCCACGTCTGTCTCTGATGAGCTGCAGTGCTGGCTACTCTGTGGCCTTGAAGAATTTATTCTGCTGCTGTGTCATTTTGAATCTAAGGAGAGAAAAACACAAAGTATGAACAGTTTTCTCTCCGCTAGTTATACAGATTATGAAAGCAAGGCGCATGTTTTCCCCATCCATCCCATCTTCCTAATTGCATTAACATGAATTAAACAACAATCTAGATACATTATTTTTCTACTTCTGTTTCTTACCTACCTTTTAACTTTCTTGCTTACCAACTGCGGTGATGGGCAGTTCCCCAAAGCAACCTTTCAACTGCACAAGCTGCTGATTGATGGTGTGTTCAATTCAAACACAGATGAGCACAGCTTGAAAAAAGAATTAATTGATAGATGCAACAAAACCTGCGGCAATCAGGTGGATGGACTACAATCCCTCTAAGAAAAAATTATTTTTGCAACTGACACAAATAATGTTAAGTTTATGAAGCTTATTTTTTAAAATAATCAGGTTTTCAAACAAAAAAAAAAAATCAGTTTCTCTATCCCTCTTATTTTTTACACACTAAGATATATTAAGCTATTTAATATATCTTATAATAATAACTTGAAATAATAATATAATATAATATATATAATAATAATATATATACTAAATATAATATATATAATGTATATAACAAACATATAATAACATATAATAACATATAATAACATATAATATAATATAATATAATATAATATAATATAATAATATACCATATATTATATAATATATAATATAATATAATAATATACCATATATTATATAATATATAATATAATGTAATAATATACCATATATATTATATAATATATAATATAATGTAATAATATACCATATAATATATAATATCTAATATTATATAATATATAAAATATATAACATATAATAATATATAATAATATAATAACTTGAAACAAGTTATTTTATTACAGCAATAACAGTTCATTAGATATCTTAATTCACAGAAAAATTTCTGAAGTCTTTGTTCACATTTATTCATTCTAAGAATTAAGTGTCAGTAACATTGCCAAGATCATAATAAGTAGTAGTGAAGACAGTTACAGTCACAAATTAAACATATTTAGATCAACTAAAATAAGCCAAATAGAGACAAAATTTTCCATAAATACATAAAAAGGTCAGTGGCCCTCTTTGTCACCTCAGAGACATGCATGTCTGGGACCAAGGCCACTGGAGTAGGCTGGCCCTGTCCATGCTGCCTGATCTCCTCCTGGTTCTATGTGGTACTTCTGTAGGACAGGAATTATCTTCTGTGTATCTTCTGAGGACAGGATATACTAAAACATCTGACAAGACAATGTAGGAAATTTTTAACAGGTATAAAAATATCCACAGAGAATGTTTATGGTTATAAAATATGCTTGGTTCTTGTTTGCTGGGGTTTTTTTCCCTCTAAATCACAGGTTGCAAACTACTGAACAGCAGAACATATAGAAATGTTCCTATTGTGTTGCCATTCATTCAGGAACAATAGGAAAGACATAATAGTAAAGACCTAATATTACTGCTTCACAGCAGGGTTTATACATAAAAAGCAGTCTGTACCGTTTCTGCCAAAATCTTATCTCAAGATATTCCTAACACATACTGACATACAATCCCTTTCCAGAATGTCTTAACCATAGATAACTAGAAGAAAATCTGACTTTTCAAAGAAAACTTCTAAACCTGCCAGACTGTAGCAACCAAAATTTCCCTCCTTCATTCAAAGTCATTTTGAAGAGTATAACCAATCCCCACACAGAAAACTGTTATAGCCATTTTTGAGAGGTCTGATCATAATCTGTATTTTATGCTCTGGGCTCCTTTCAGACTAGTTCAAATGCAGTCCTCAGGAACTAATTCTGGCTGGTGTAAAAGTCTTCCTGCAAGGGTTGTGCATGTGACACTTCATTAGGTCAAGATGGTGAACTGAGTGGTAGGTGGAAGGCAAGGATGATTAGAGGTTAATAAGCTTACGATATGAAGAATATGGGTTTCAGCACCATAATATAGATTCATAAGAAGAGAACATGGCATATGCTGCACTAGATACTGCTACAGTTCAGAGGAGTCTTTTAAATATCAGGAGCAGAACCCTGGCCTGTGACATTACTTGCTAATCATTCTGTTTTTCTTCAGAGCTCTTAGTAAAGACCACCAAAGAAGGACCCTGCATGAAAATTGGGGTGCACTACAGTATTTCAAGATGTTTATCTCCACCAGCTTGTATTCAAATGCCTGGATTAGCAGAGGAGGGTTCAGTAAGAAAATGTGTTTTGTAACTTTGGAATGAACTTGCAGTTTAATGAAAAAAATATATTAATAGAATATTTGTTTTAACCATGGCAGACAAAGTAACTTATTAAGTGAAATTTGCACACCGAACATTTCTAAAAATGAAGCACTTGACCTAATGCAGTGTTACTTAGGGAAATCACTATCCCTTTACATCTTGGGAAAGATACGATGAAAGTTAAAAATGTTTTGTTAAACAGTTTTCTTTCCTAAATATTTGTCCTGTTCATCAAGTACTGTGTTGTTTGATGTCTTCCATATATTCATTATTTTCTCATTGCTTTTCTTAAAACTTTTAAACATTGTTTCAGGACTGTTGTTTTGCTGACAGAAACTCTTGAAACAGAATTGTTTTTCAATGCACTACTAAAAGATGTTTATTCAAGGTGAACAACAGCTTGGATAGCTTCCCCTCTGGACTGATTGACAATAATGCTGAAGAAAGGATTTGCTTTTGAGCTTACTGTTTCACAGTCAGAAACCTTGCCAGATCCAATAAATCTTCATTTATGTCTAACTGTTCCTCATATCTTTGCTTTCTGTGGTAGAGAAGAAATTTAGGAAGTCAAACTTGAGTTTAAAGCTCCATCAAACTAGGCCACAGACCATTATTTTTAAAGTCTCCTTGTTAGACTTCCGATTTAATATGATTTGCACACCATCAACAGTGATCCTTTGTTCTGCTTTCTAAGGTTGTGTCTCTCCACTCCACATGACCTGCTTTTTTATGTGTGTTTGTGAAAAACTGGCATGAGTCAAAAAAGCCATACTAGTGAGGGAGAGGAGGACCCAATGACACTTTTACATTCCTCAGAATAAAGCCCTCTTTTGTATAGCTGTACCGGTGAGTTAAAAGTCCAGGTCTTTCCATTCAGCTTTCAAAGTGTGAACCAAGCAAAGGAAATATAGAGATTGGTCATTATAGGTAATGCTCATTGCATTATTGAGAATGTAACCATTGTCTTCAGTGTGCTTTGGAGGAGACGTGGGAGCACTGATATTCAGCAATCCGTCATAGTCTAAGGTGGAGCACACACTTGGGCTGAAGATGTGAATCAATTCCTTGGGTTCCTAAAATTCCCCTATACTCTAATTAGGGGAAGCTACTGTGGGAAATATTTTCCTGTAATTTCCAGTAAAACCCTTTGGAATTTATGCCTATGAAGTGCAGAATTATTTTAAAACTAATATTTTACCTTAGGTCAGTCCACAACAATAACTTCATCTGGGCAAGAAGTCAGACATTTCCTTCCATCAGGACATGCAAGATGCCAGCCACACAGCAGCATTGCATAGCCACACTCGCCTCATGAACAAACCAGCATTCAGCATAAAAGAGGAGAGAAGAAAAATTTTAAGATTATGTCCACAGACAGAAGCCCATCCCTCACAGACTACTTTCATCACAACTCTATATTATTATCTATTATAGAAAATGAGGAAGTTCCTTAGTTTAGATATTGTACAAATTCTTCAAACAGCATCAACTGGATGTCCTCAAAGATCTTGCAGTCAAACTTGCACAGGTTAAGACAGTAAAAGGGCATAAAGCTGGGCACAGAAACCCATATAACATTCCCAAAACTACCACTGTGTATAAGGGAAGTAAAGAGATGCCCACCAATTCCCCTCTCTCTCTGCCTGTAAAGACCTTTTTACCTTTCAATTCCCTTTCCTGGTTCATTGGTATCAATTTCTGTGAGGTCATTTGGTACATTGAAGGGAAATGGCAGATGGATAACATTTTATCAGGTTTTATGGCCTACAGATAGGCATGTCCCAATGTGGTTTTCATAACCAAATCCATAAAATGACACATCCAGTTCCAGTTTGAAGGAACTAGAAAATTCCTGTGTCTGGGTATTTATTTTTTCACTAAATAATTCCTGGCCTTTGGGTTCAGAATATTTTTCAGACAGAAGTTTTTAGAGATATTTTGTGCAGTGGAACCTGCAAGTTGTTCAACTGTCATTAGTCACAAAACCCTTCAGGTTATTTTTCCTCATTTCCACTTTGTGTTGCTTAAAAAGTTTTCTATTTTCATCTAATCCATTAAGCACTTGCTCTGCATTCAGTAGTGTGGTCACATTGTACAGACACCTTCATTCCCCATTTTGATCTATGTCAGTTTGTCTGTACCTCAGAGAATAGCATTTTCTCCAAGAATAAAAACTGTGGTTGATTTAAAAAAACCTCTAGTGTAGCTGTACATTACCTAGGCTAAAAGTTGAAGGCATAGATAAAAGCAGTATCACTAGAGAGAGATTCTGCTTTTGCAGACAGTTTGACTTTAAATTTGGGCTTGGCTTTGGTGAAAATTTTTTCCCCCTCAAATGACTAAAGGGTTGAGGAAACAGCAAAAAAAATGAGCTGATTTCCTAAATGCATGCAAACAAGATTGTACTGTTTATTTCTATTTATACTTTGACACAGAATGCTTTCTGATTATTATATTTTTATTTTTAAATACTCTCCTGTTGTTCCTCAAACTACATTTTAAACCTGTTTTCCTGCCTCTAGTTTACTAATATATCTCCTGTTATATGAAATTTTAACTAGATGGTAAAAATACCAAAAAGATAATATTATGTCATTTAAATAAATTTAACATTTCTTGTTTAATTTTAACCAGTTACTTATTTTTTGCTAACACAATACAGGTAACATTTTCAACTGGACTCACATAATATTATCCTGTACATTCATTGTTAGAACTGAAAAAATCAATTACTCAAAAAAGGTATGTTAGCGACTTAAAAAAAACCCCATATAGTTTAAACAATAACTAAAATCCACACTTTCCTGAAAAGTGTTTTGATTTCAGATTTACTGTCTTCTCTGTTAAAAAAAAAAATCTTTTAAATAATCCCTTATTATTTTTAAGCTGTTAATTTTTGTCTGCTTAACTTCTTAAAATGAATAATGCATTGTCATTGTTAATGTAAAAACAGACCTGTCTCTCCCTGTTGGGGTATCTGCCATAGTAGAATGCTATTCACATGGAATCTGGAATGGAATAGTATATATATCTATATATACTGGTTATAAATGATTGGCTTATACTAACTGGATAATACAGCAAAAATTAAAACTTTTTTCAGTCTGCTTTCAGGATTTTGGGGTTTTTTTTGTTTGTTTTTTGTTTTTGTTTTTTTTTTCCTCAAATGAATGGCAGAAATTTAAATCCTGGGGTTTGGCAATATGATTGTCTAATTCTTTCACTGAGTTTGTAACAGCTCTTACCAGAACTGGAAAATGGGAGGACTTCTGGAAAAAGTCTTGGAAAGTGCTCTACTGAATTGAGGCATGAGTGCTCTACTGAATTGCTAGAGGTACTGGTAAGTACCATTACTTACCAGTATCTCTAGCAAGGAAATCCCACAGTTCTAGGTATGGAAGTTTAGCATGAAAATTATAGTAGCAAAAATTGAACAGCAAAATTACTATAATGTAATATATTACTATAATGTAATAATATATGTAATAATCATAGATAGTCATTAGGAAAAGTTACATTTTACAGTTATTTATTGCTAAAAAATGTTGCAGATAGACATAAAATTATTCTCAATATTATTTCTAGTGATGCAGACAAGTGGCACAACACAGTCATAACATTTTAAATTAATTTTTGGGCTCTTTTTATCTTTAGTGATATTTAATAATTTAAGCAATTCTAGAGATGCAAACTGTGTCTTTCTTACAATCAGATTTTTAAATTTATTTTACTGGCATCTCGGCAATTAGACAATGAATTTTCCTCTTGTTTCAAAAACAGCTGTCTCCCACTAATACCCTATGTAAGGGAGACAAAATTCCATAAAAACAGGTATACATCCTAACAGGCATGTAAGAAGTAATGGGAAAACATTATAGAAAACTTAGCTTTTAAAATAATTATTAAAAAACCTGACAAACTTTATTCCATAATTATATCAAAGAAAGAAGGCAATTCTTAGCAAATTACTCGATTCATTCACTGAACATACTGCTTCTTCCTCAAATATGTGCTGAGAGTTGCACAACATTCAGTGTGAGATGTCTGACATGCAACCCTGAACAGGAATTTCACTTGGAGCAGGCTGTTAACTACAGATATGAAGTAATTTTAAAATATGTTACACATAGCACATGTATTCCTTTATAAAGATTGCAGTTAACCTTTTCAGAGGATAGAAATAAGTTGTGTGAGATAGACTACTGAAGATAAGACACATAAATTCATCTGCATCAAATTTAGCTTTCAGTATTATTATTCCTTCCAGATATGTGCTTTTAAAAAAAGCAATTTCTTCAGAAAAGTAAAGTTCTTTTACTTACAGAGTATCATACATTCAGTTTTGCAGTACTGAAGTCAATGTGAAAGATAACCTTCTGGTTTTTTTCTTCCAAGTATGAATACTTTTGGACAATCTCATTATTAGCCTTTATATCAAGCTGTTCAGCTCATCTTGCAAGAACTCCCCTATATATGTCCATCAGGATTAAGCAGTAAGTGCTAAATGAACTGCATGTATCACATACCTGTATGATATTTGAAGAAATTAAAGGGAATTTGGAGCGAGTTATTATTTGTAATAAAAAATGTAGGTATCTTTCAAAGAACTGCTAAAAATAGCAATTTGCTCTTACTGCTGGATAATTGCTATTACTTTGCCAAATTTGAATACAGTAAATGGGTGTTTGCATGTTAGTATTTTATAAAGTATATTCAGAAAAAGGATATATCAAAACAAATCTCAATGAAATGTCTAATTTTTAAAATTAATTTATTATATTATTTATATACAAATATATAATAAATATATATTATATTTAATTATTATATTAAAGGCATATGACATGAACAGGACAATCGGTGGACCAGATCCAGCCAGTGTGGGTTTATGAAAGGCAGACCCTGCTTGAGTAACTTGATCTCCCTCTATGACAAGTCGAACTGCTGTGTATGTAGTCTAACTGGATTTCAGTAAAGTCTCTGACATTGTTTCCACAGGATTTCTGTGGAAGAATTGTCTGCTCATAGACACTGCGCACACTTTTCACTGAGTAGACCTGGCTGGATAGACAGGTCTAGAGAAGGGAACAAAGCTGGTGAAGAGTCCATAACACAAATCCTGTGAGAAGCAGCTGAGGGAGCTGGAGGTGTTTAGCCTGGAGAAAAGGAGGCTCAGGGGGAACTTTATCTCATTCTACAAGCACCTGAAAGGAGCCTGTTGCCAGGTGGGGTTGGCCTCTTCTCTCAGATAACAAGAGACCTGGAATGGTTGGATGGATGAGAGGAGTCCAATAAGATGAAGTTTAATAATTCCACGTGTCGAGTCCTGCATTTTGGCCACAATAACCTCCTGCAACATTATCAGCTTAGGACAGTGTGGCTGGACAGTGTCCAGGTGGAAGGGGACCTGGGGGTACTGGTGACAGCTGGCTGAACATGAGCCAGCAGTGTGCCCTGGTGGCCAAGAAGGCCAATGGCATCCTGGCCTGGATCAGGAATAGTGTGGCCAGCAGGAGCAGGGAGGTCATTCTTCCCCTGTACTGGGCACTGGTGAGGCTACACCTGGAGTGCTGTGTCCAGTTCTGGGCCCTCAGTTTGGGAAAGACGTTGAGACTCTTGAACGCATCCAGAGGAGGCAACAAGGCTGGTAAGGGGTTTGGAACACAAACCCTGCGAGGAATGGCTGAGGGAGCTGGGGTTGTTTAGCCTGGAGAAAAGGAGATTCAGAGGTGACCTTATCACTCTCCACAGCTTCCTGAAAGGTGGTTCTAGTCAGGTGAGGGTCAGTCTCCTTCTCCAGCCAACGACTGACAGAATGAGAAGACACAGTCTCAAGCTGAACCAAGGAAAACATAGGTTGGATATTAGGAAAAAGTTTTTTACAGAGAGGTGATAAAGTACTGGAATGATCTGCTTGGAGGTGATCGAATCATCTCTGGATGTGTTTAAAAAAAGACTGAATGTGGCACTTGGTGCCATGGTTTAGTTGAGGTGTTAAGGCTAAGTTGGACTTGATGATCTTGAAGGTCTCCCCCAACCTAGTGATTTTGTGTTATTCCACATGAAATGACAAGATAAGGGGAAATGTTGCACCAGTGGAGGTTTAGATTGGATAATAGGAAAAATTTCTTCATGAAAGGGATTATCAAGCATTGCTACAGGCTGCCCAGGGAACTGGCTAAGTCAACATCCCTTGGGGAATTTAAAAGATGTGTAGATTTCACACTGAGGGACATGGTTTAGTGGTGGACTTGGCAGAGTTGAGCTCATGGTTGGACTGGTTGACCTTAAAGTTCTTTTCTGACGTAAATTAAACTATGAACCAGTGAGTACATGGTGTTTTCTTAAAGATGTTACTGAGGGTGGCAAAAGGTATCACTTACCTTTCCCTGGCACACTGTGCTCTCATGCCACAGCTGTTAAAGTCATTACTACCTCCTGTTTGAAAGAACCGTGGTGGAAGCCTCTTCCATCCTTTATGAACAATACTTGGTTAAACAGAAAAATGCAAGGCAGGGAAGGTAAATACTGTGGGAGTTAAAAAAGAGAATGAGTTTTGGATTAAGGGTTATCTCATTTCTGCAGGTTTCCAGAGAATGAAAAAAAAGAAGAAAATTGGAAGCTCATTTTGCCAGAAGCAAACTTGATAATTAAATGTCCCCCTGTTTTTCTTCTTCTATTTTTTTTTTAATTTTGCACTTTCATTTTTTTTTTTTTTACTTGAATAACAAGCTGTTCTTCCAGGTCAAGTAGAGGTTCAGAATATACAGCTTTAATAGAATGCCTGTGGCTCTTAATGTGGTAAAATTTATGTAGGATTAGCCTGTCTACTTCTCCCACTGGACTACAAGCAAATAGAAAGAATGTTATCATTTTTAAGTTGCAGTACTGTAATGAAACAGAAAAGAACACCATCATTAAAATGGAGTCACCTTGTTTATATATTAATTAGAACAGAAAAATGGAAATAAAACTGTTCATTCCTGAGATGTCTACTAAATGTCCTGCTCTCAACCACCCACTATTGCAGCCTTTCTCCCTTCAGCTTAATTATGCAGGTGCCCAGAGAAATCAATCTCTTAACTTAAGCATATCAAATTACATCTACCTTGCACTATAAATATACTTTTTCTTTTTTGGCATGAAGTACTTGTTTACCTGACACCAAGAGCCACAACAATGTAATGGCAGTATAAAAGAATGGTGTGCTTTCATTCTTTCTATAGTAATGCACCGAATAGTTATTTTAATGACTCCCTGTGTCCATTGTGCTGGTTATTGATATGTAGCAAATATTTATGTAATGTCAAAATCTGTGTTCCTGTAAGAATGATATTTCATGTGGCATCCAATTTAAAACCACAGCTTAACAATGTTGATCTATGATGGAAACATGGTCAGTAAAAAAAAAAGCAAAATGAGTGTAAACCTGATGACAATTCATGATGACATTGTTTTAATAATTTTCCTGATTCTTTCATCTACAGCTTTATCTGAAAGTAGAACTGTGAAGACATTTCTCAGGCCTGAATTTTCAACAGTATATCAATATTTCTTAGTTCATATGGAGTAGCAGTGAATAAAAGATAATAAAAAGTATATCCTGTAATTTAAACAAATTAACACACTAGACTCTAGATGACTCTTCAGTAATTACTTAAGTTCATGAGTGCTGTAGTAGAAACTAATAGCCTATGAAGTTAGGACAGAAGTAGGACTACTGAGAGACTACTAAAAACAAACACAGTAAAAGATTTATCAGAACATGATACAAAATAATTTTCTCAATAAAAAAGCTCTTACAGTTTCAATTGCTTTTGATATTACATTAGAATTTTCAAGAGCAAGGACTTTAATAGCTAGGGGAAAGTAATGCTATACATTCATAGAAATGTTATCATAAGCACACCAAAATTACTTGGGGAGGACCACTCAACATGTAATGTGTGAATAGGACAAGTAACTTGTAAGGAATATTTTGACTTTTAGGATGCCGTTTTGCTCTCTATATGAACAGAAATTTCACTGCAACTTTTCCTGAGCATTTACATCAGTACATTATAGATGTCCTGTTAAGATATCTTCACTCAAATCCTAACAGAGCATCTAATGTTACTTCAACCAAAGCAATTATCTTGAAATATGATGGGCAAAATAATGCACATAAGATTTCAATCTGGATATGACTTGTATTTTTTTGCCCATATTTATTTTTCTTATGTATATGTTTTTTTTCATATGTTTCTATATGTTTTGTAGTCTGAAAATGGGATTTTGAAGTCTGAAATTTGGAATTCAAAGTCACCATGCTCTAAATGCCCAGAATGAACCCCACACGTTAAGAGGGAAAAGAAATCTTGTTGGCTGTGTGCTCTTCTAGCACCATAATAATTGCTATTGTATTTCCTGCCATTACTCTTATTTAAAAATACAATTTTAATACTCTAATTGGAGTGTGTTTTCTTGCTGCCTGGCTTTTGACATAATTACTGAAACTAGTTTCATTGGTCACTACATGTACTTTCTCTTCTCCATATCTGCACTTTGCTTCACAGGAGAAACAGACTATCCCTTTCCCAACTATCCCAATGATACAGTCCCTTTGCCAGCACAAACTACTTTTGGCATAACTGGTTCTTCCCCAGAGTCAGAGAGGGATATACTTTTGTCTTCCTGTATCAATGCTATATTTGTCTCATTTAACCTCTTAATGTGGAAGATTTTGGACTCTGAGATTGTATTTATTATGTTTACTTACAATTATTATTATTACAACAAAAGGCCCTTAGAATATTTGCTGGCCATAATACAATGAAGAATAATTTAATAAATGCAGAGTTGACTTCAGGTAGGTATTTCCTATTTTGAAAACCAGATTTATGAATGAATGAATGAATCATGGCTGTTGGTCCAGCTGTATTTTATTTTTGTGGGATAAGATGTTAAGTCTTTCTAGATGAATATGAGAAAATATATATTTTCAATATGAATGACAAAGTAACATTAAAAATAAGATAAAAAAGGAATTAAAAAGTGAAATTGAAAGCTTTATATGTAGTATTTATATGTAGCATTTCAACACACAATAGATTTCTATAATAAAGTCTATTTTCACTGCTGTCAAGACACCCTTGGTTACTTTGAGATTTTTTATTCAAAGTAAAGGTCACGAAGTTTACAAAATACCTTTAAAACCAATGCTCAGGGCATCTTTTTGTTACCTGCTCAGAACTCCTTGGATCAAGTACTACCTAAATAGCAAGTCAAAGATCATGTCGCAGTTAATGGAGGTCACAGCTTTCTTTATTTGGCAACTATAGTAACTAGGAAAGCAGATGACTGAAACCTCCTTTTACTCTTCAAATGTTTTGCTTCATCTTTTTAAGACAAAGGAGAAGAGCTTCTCTTTTCCACATCACTTACCTCAATGATCACTTAAGCATAAAATTAGAGAAAAGAGAAGAAAATCAAGGTTGCTGTCAACTCCTAAGCACTATGCTAATGAAATCACTACCTTCTGCATATGCTTTTTGCATAAAATTTTTTCCAAGTCTTAAAATAGCTTTTCCAACACAGTTCTTCTGAC
This sequence comes from Parus major, assembly GCF_001522545.3. Classification (NCBI taxonomy): domain Eukaryota; kingdom Metazoa; phylum Chordata; class Aves; order Passeriformes; family Paridae; genus Parus; species Parus major. Next base: position 84,286,137 of record NC_031769.1, read on the forward strand.
ATTATTCTTTCATTAAATCATTGCCTGATTAATTATATCCTATTGATGAAAGCAATCCATTGATGCTGTATTTTCTTTTTATCAAGTAAAAGGTCACATCAACTGAAACCTGCTATTAAGCAAATAGCAAAGACATTGAAAGCAGTAATAATAGTCTCTGTCTGCATACACAATGTTGATGATAAAATGAAGGTGGAAATATACATTTAAAACTAACGCATGTAAAACATTGCAATATCTGAAGAAAATATTATAAGTAAAAAAGCTCTGTTTATACATAAAAAGAAGCAGAGGTGAATTTATAGCAATAATGAAAACTATATACAATGTAACTGAAGAAAAACGTATAGGATTTCTATCTACCATATTTGTATTTTGGTAACTGTTGATAAATTACCTCAGGAATTCAGTTACACTAATAAATCATTTATCTTATAATTGTCTTAAATTGGGTGCTCCTTTGAATATTTGGCTTGGAGCAAAAATAGTATATTGCTAACACTTATGAAAAGGGATAACATTTTACCCTTCCTTTTTTAATTATCTGTCCTTAACTGTTGTATGCCATTGTCATAAATACAAATGCTTGAAAACGGAGAAGAATAATAGACCTTTAGAGGAACAGCAAATTACACAGCTTAAGTACCAAGGTCAGCACAAGCTGACAGTATCAGCTACCAAATATGATTCACTATACATTAGATACTTTGTTTCCCTAGGAGTTCTGAAAAAAAATGGGGTTTTTTTTGGCTGTTTGTTTGGTTTTCTGTTTGTTTTCCAGATGACCTGAAACAATTACCTTTCTTGAGATATATGGAAATTTGAGAAGCTGGGGAGAAAAGCAGCCTTGTTTCAGATGAAGAAGATTGTTTGTTACCCTTTGTTTTGGTTCAACAGGACAAAATGTTTGGAAGATAAAAGACTAAATTTAAACTTTATAATAAACTAAATATTCCAGTTGGATATGTCCAAATGAAAAGTTTGACTTTTTTTACATTGCATTTTTCCAAAGTACAAACTTTTCAATGACTTAATACTGATTCAGAAATTATTTCAGTATTACCAAAGATGTGTTTATTTATTTCTATAATGTGCAAAAATGGCAGAGAAATTATTTCTTCCAGTTCTCCTCTAGATACTTGTTATATTGTGTAGCTTTTATTACTATCAGAGAAAATCCCAATCTTGTATGTATTTATACTCATAATAACTCTCTAAGATAGGAAAATAGTACTGGTACATACAAAGGGATAGCTCAAAGAGGGGTCATAGCCCAGGGATATTCATTACTGAGGGAAATTTCCATGCCTGAATTAAGAATTTATCACCTCTGTACAAAAAAGGCAACAATTACATGCCAAGTAAAATATCTTCAGCCTCCAGCATGCTGAAGAGGCAACCAATAAAGGTAGACAATTATTAATGCTGAAAATTTGAACAAAATTATCTCTAATACAGCTAAATTGTCTGTGAATCTGTCACTATGGGTCCCCCTGAAAACAGGATCCCTCCAGCCAGCCAAAGTTCTGAGGCAGAAAATATCAAGGTGAAAAGAGACAACTGGACATAGGAAACCTAGATTCTTATCTTTTTCCCTAAATCTTTCTCTGTTCTTTGTTACAGCCCCTGTAAAATAAATAGATTAGGAAGATGGGATGGCCACTTGTAGTTGATTTAGTGTTGGCTAAAATTGCCAGTGCACCTACTAGAACTATTTACACATTTCCTGCTGTGAGATACAAATTAGGAGGAGGGCAAAGCAGGCTGAAAACTTAAAAGGTATAAAGAAAACTTTATTAACATATATATATATGAATAGAATAATAAGAATCAGAAAAAAACCTACAGAATATTTCTCCTACCCTTCCCACAACCTCTTTTCTTTCCCACGGACAACATAGAAACAAAACCCGAGATTTTCAAATCAGCTACCATCTCTACAATAGTCTTCCATCAGTTCTTGTAGAGAGAGGAGTTTCTCTCACCATGCCATGGAGACTTCTCCACAAGAAACAGTTCTCTTGTAGCTTTTTAATTTCCACAAATCGAAGCCATGCAGAAAATCTGCAATTGTGAAGTTTCTGCCATCTCACAACCTTCTCACAGCTGAGTTCATGGGCCATGTCAACTTATGGGGTATTATTTTAAGGATGAGCTGTTGTAGCATAAAAAACCCAAAAGTACTCTTATCTCTGGGAACAGAGGCTTTTTTTCTTCTATCCCTGGGGAAAAGTTCCTCATCTCTCTCTGTTCAAGCTTTTCATAAGATTACAGCTTTTCAAAAGCATCCACACGCTCCAGCATGAGTGCTCTTTCCTCATGGACTGCAGCTAAGTGCTGCATCCCCCCATGCGCTTCATGAATTACAGGGAAAAAACAAAGTCTGATATATCAAAAATAAATCTTCACCATAGCCTTACATAGAGAATTTCAGCCCAAGACAAAGGCATCTCCTCAATCCCCTCCTAACTAGAATTTGTCTCTTTTTTTACTGACTTCAGTGTCCAATGTTGTTTACTTTATGAGTCTTCACCCTTTCCTTTTCCTGGTTCGAGAGACAATTGGTGTTTGTAGGTTCATTTGTTCTCAAGCTTTATCAACTGAAGCAGTTTTTATAGAGCTCTGCAGCACTGAAAGGTTGATCTCATCCAGGCTGTCCATCGGGGAGATCGCTCACCGTGCCTCTCGCTGCTGCTCACGGGGTCTCTGCTGACACCGTGCGAGCCGTGCCGGCCGCCAGCTCCACTCAGCGCTTTTCTTCATGAGGAGTGTCAGAAACAGGAAAAGCTGCTGCTGCTGTTTTTGTCCTTCTCTCAGCAGCATGGCTGGCTAAAAGTGGTTAAACAAACAAAGTTCATTGTGAGCCAGAATGAGGCAGCCACAGCCGTGTGCTGCTGTCTGGGTCGTGCCAATTTTTTGGCCCTGCAGTCTCAGCTACGTGGCCACTTCCAGACTGGGCCGGCAGTGGTCACTCCCGGCCTCCAAATACTCCTGCCCTTGGGGCCACTCCCAGTACCAACAGAGCCTCCAGCTGGCACGGCCCGGCAGTGTTGCTGGAAAAAGGTCTGTCAGGTTCCGCCGGGAAGGGGCCCGACCTCGCTGGGAAGGGGCCCCAGCCGCCTGCCAGGCCCAGGCCCAGTGGACTCCCCTGTGAGGGGCTCTGCAGCTCGCTCACCTTCCCTGAGGGGACAGAAAATCTCAGCCAGGCCACATGGGGCCTCTTCAAAGATGGAAGCCAAGAGAGATATTTCCTGGGCTTGCCTGTCTTTAAAATTTCATGAATTAAATGTCCACAGAGGTGGGCCCAGCTTCTAAATGGTTTAATAGGTTGTCAATTCTCAGAGCTAGCCTGCTATTGGTTTATTTGCTAGGCACAGAGGAAGCTCTTAGCAGCTTCTCTCAGAAAAATCCTTTCCATTTCTTCTCACCAAATATCATTTAATGCAAAACCAGCACACCACTAGAAATTCTATTCCTTCCCTTGTTATACAAATTATTTTCTGAGGTACAATGAAGATATGAGGCTTCCAACCCCTGACCTGGCTGATTCATGTAGGAATTTAACACCTGTGCAGAATTTCCATCCCCACACTTCCAGTTCATGCTTCTCTGCTCTGCCAGCATTAAAAATAAATAAATAAATTTTAAAAATATTTGTGATTTTTTTTTTTCACAATACTGTCACTGACTGTTACTGCTCATGAGGTGTAGTGTCTGAGCAGCAACTGAAGGACAAGTAGGGCTGTAAATCAACCACACTCTTGATCCTGCTAGTTTTAGCAATTCTTAACTTTTATTTTGGTGGCAAGCAAACAGCTAAAAAGGAGTGGTAAGCTGTTTTTACCCTTTTTATTTGCAAATTCATTCCTGTGACTTTTAAGTCTGATAGGGAAGCACAATTACTGATTGAAATACATATTGCAGAGGGTGCCGTTTACCTAAATAATAATGGTTAACTAGTACATGAAACTCATTACACATAGTTATTTTGCAGCCTATTTATCACAAGAACAAGACTGATGGAACAGATGTGATTATAAGGGATGAGTTCACTTTTTCAATGGGTTCCAATTATTAATTTACTAGTCGATCCACTTCTATGACTTTCTGGCATGTTGACAAACAACTGAAATTAGAGAACCAAATTTGCTAAGGGATCATCATAGAGAATGGGGCAGAAAAAAAAAAAGAAGGTGGGATATCATGGCTATATTTTTATATATGGATATATTTTCATAGTGGAAAATAACATATTCATGTTAAAACTTGAGAATTAGTAAGCATAAGCTTTCTAAGCTGAGTCCCATATAAGCACAAAACAAACTTATAATAAAGTGATTTAAAACTAAATCAAGTAAATTTTTAAATAGTAATGTTATGTATAGGTGTCCCGTGTCAGCCTTCAGGATCTGTTAAAACACTAACCACATTACTACCAGTTTTGAGAATGACATATAATTCTCTATGGCTGCCAAAAAAAAAGCCGAAAAGGCACTGAATATGTTAATAGCAGCCACCAACAGGCCTGCTATTAGTCTGGCCCTTATAACAGGTGTCTGTAGTTAGCAAGGGATATTAACACACAGTTTTTCTGTACTTCACCATATGGTTCCCATTAATTTAATACACACAAAAAGGGAAAGATATTTGTCAGCAAGCATATCTTCCTCTCTGAGCACCTCGTTCAAACTGCAGGTATCTGTGAGATAATTTTACTGAATAAAACATTATGGCCCACAAGCTTTTCCATGTAATAATCCATAATGGATATTTTAACAAATCTATGGCAGCCTCCTCAGGTTGACACAGTGATGCATGCCCTTAATGAGAAAGGGCTTCACAGTGCAGTAAATGGCAGTAATAGTTATACAGTATCAAATAAAATAGTACACTACAGAGCCACAGCTGATCTTTGACGGTTCACAGGACACAAAAATAGAGTCCAGCACTATGAAATTTTCTCCTGAATTACTAACCTGCACATAGTGATCTGTTTCCATGCTGTTCTATTGTGTCCAAACAAAACTATTCGAGCTAAATGAGATACTCTCTGATTTTGCAATAGCAAATACACCTGTACTGCCTGGAAAAGAACGATTGAGGGAAAAGAAGATTAAATAGCTATAAAATTGCAAACAGCATAAAGAAGATGAAGAACAGTTAAGCATTAATCACTGTCCACACAGTGCAGAAAGAAGGGTACATCACTTGAAGTGATAAGGCAGCAGGTTACAAATGAAGAAGAGGAGAATTTTTTCCTACTGTTTCATGTAAACTCATTGTCAAAACGTATCGTGGACACCAAACAGTTACATGAATGTACACAGTAGGAAAATAATTTCAGAAAAGAAGATACCTTTGAGGTTTCTTATGAACACGCTTTCAAAGTGCATCCTATTGGCAGTGGGGAATCAGGAGAATTATCTCTGTTTTTCCTCTTTTGCTGGCCACTCACTTTACTCACTTTTAGTGGTAGGATTTCTTTGGCTGCACAGTCCCATTCATAATGGTGTTTTTTACCTTCAAAACTGTGCAAATAAATGCACATATGCAGTTCTGTGCAGTATGCATCAGTCTCCTCCCTCTCCCACTTTAACTGTTTGTAATGGCTTTCTTTTTAGAAGGTTGTGGTTTTGTTGACAATACTGTTAAGGAAATAGGTAAACTAAATTCCTTTTAGATTACCTCTACAAAGGCCAATTAAAAACAGGCTTCAGATATTGCATTAAGAAAATACTTAGGAGGCAACACACAGAGTGAATACACTGGAAATTGGATTGGGCCTAGATTGTTCATAACCATAATTAGTGCGATAGAAATCACTGCCATGATCGATTTTCAAGTTTGAGAGACTTGCCGCAGTAATATTGAGTTAACTGCACTCTGAAATTGGCACACTTAGGATTTTCCAATAAAGATATAAACTCTAAACTTACTCATCAAAAGGTTTTATCATATATACATATGATGTGAATGAAAATCACTACCACATCAACAAGAGCTTGCATGAAAGCCGTTGAAGGATTTAATATTTGCAGAAGTCTCTGCCAAGCTTTAAGGTAGCATTATGGGCAATAGGCATTCACCTGGATGAAAACAAACCTGAACTGGTTTGCAGGCATTTCTTCCAAGTCCAAATTCCTTTACTTGACCATTTCAAAAGACTTATGCAAAGAGAGGAGCCACCATTTTTACTAAAAGCCCATCTATTTCAATGGCAGCAATTGGTCATGGAATCCATGTATCTATTGTGAAACAAAACACACCAAGATTATAAAATCAGAACTTTGATGTCACAGACATGAATAAAGATATGAAAATTAATTAAATTACAGAAGAGAAATTCAAGTTGAGAAGTGAATGCCTCAAGAAAGTAAACAGAATATTGGCTAGATAAAAAATACCTAGTTTTAGTGGGAAAACTAATTTCATTGCCACCAAAATTTGAATTATTTCTATATAATGAATGTGTTGCATATTAGCAAAATAAATATTTAAACACTTCTATTTTGCACTTCAGTATCTTTCCTATACTTAGAGCATAAAGAGTTAGAACAACTCTTTGAATGGGGTTAGAGTGCCTGTTCCAGTTTGCTGTATTTTGATTGTTCATGGTGTAGGGGAGTCTTCAGTCATCGACAGACTTTGATGACAACTAGCATGAGGCCTGTTTTTCTATTCTGTCAAAGATTTAGCATGCCAGTCAATATGAGATGGTAAACAGTCACTTAAAATTGATCATAATTCATTAAACGTTGATCATGATTCTGAACTCCAGTAATGAGTTGCAGTGGATTCCAAGTATTTTTGGCTATACTTTCACATGCCATTATTTTGAGTATCCTGAGAACATTCATCAGAATGACAGCTTTCTGTGTTAATATATAGAATAATAGATGAGATACAGGAAAATAATTCTCTTGAAGGGTTGTGATGACATCATATTCCCCAAAAAAACCCACAGCTCATATGATTTATTATATTAAATATATCAAGATGGAGATATTTCCATGTTTTACTAAAGCCTATTCATTTATTTAAATAATATATGGAGCTGTGACTTTGAGACTTTCACAGAGGCATGGCAGAGCTCTCTGCCTTGTCTTAACATGCAACTAATTATGTATGTGAGCAAAATCCAGGGAGGTATGAGGAGGATTTTTGTAAAGACTGCATCATTATTTGTTGGCATTGCCAGTAGTAATACATTATATGACTGGACAGCATTTTTCCCCCAATACGCCCTGATAATATATGACTCAAATCAATTCCCTCCCTGCAAAGCATTTGTCTAATGTGATTTTGTTGAAGTTTTAAACATATTTGTGTGCTGTCTATTTTCTGCTGACCTTAATGAACAAGACAATGAATTATGAGCTGAAGGCCTGTTTGTAATGTTTCTCCATTCTCAAAACTCCCGTGGTATTTAGAGGTAAAGTCCTTATGAAACAAATACAGCTGTTTTGTTCATCCTGTCACTCTCTTTCTTGGTCCCTGGACTTCCCAGTAGAAGAAAAAATGTTGTCTTTACATAACTTATTTAATCTCTGAATTCTTCCAAGTGTGTTTGTCCCCTTCTTTACATACACAAGTTCATTTTATTTAAGATAATAAACTCTAAATAAAGAGAAAGTAAAGTTGTTGAGCTTTAGCATCTTAAAGAACAGAAAGGCTGTCTCTAACCTCATAAAATTGAGGCCAAATTTCTCCATTGCTAATTTGAAAAAATGTGCATGGCAGTTTCAAGATGATGTTAATCATCCATATGAAAACCATGTGAAAATCACAGTATTCTGTAGATGCTGACATGAAATTTCATAAAAGTATATTTACCTAAATGGGGCTGAGAAAACTGCAGAAACTGCATGTTTGTGACTTCCACTGTTGGCATAATGTCCCCAGAACCAACTGTCCATAAAGTCTGTAAGATCCATTCCCACAAATACACTGAGATACTTCACAGCCATTCCACCCAGTTCTCCTAGAAAAAACATTGCACCTTGAATATCCTTCACCATGTATATTACCTTTGGGGTTTTTTTCCCACTGAGTTCAGGAGAAATCACCTTTGTGGGTCTCTTTGGGTATAATCTCATTTTCAGAAAGAGTCTTGTGTATGAGAGGGCTTTCTGGCTTAATGAGTAGCTAGATTTTCAAATACATTCAGATAGCTCTACATATATCTATACAGGTGTTCTCTCTGTAATTGCTAAAGATGTTACAGAGGGTGTATACCTACCTCATAATCATATTTTTGCAAACCCTTCTTTATCAGGGTTGATAGACTTGATCAGATAGACTTTTTACTTAAATTAACCATTGATCAGCTCTGGAAAAATTTATAAAACTCATCAGAGTAATTCCTGAAAAATCTGTGTCAAATAAATTTTGTTGAAACAGGCACCCCAGGCCCAGGCTGCAGGATCTGAAACAAGACCTCACCTCAGTAATCATCTTTCCTAATTTACAGCATGGTGAATCTAGGGAAAAGAAAAAAAAAAACAAAAACACAAACAAACCAAAAAAGGTAGATTAGACAAAGAGCTTTATCTTAACTTTTTAAAAAAATACAAGTACATTAAAAAAAAATCACAGGATTGGAACAACAATAAAATTCTGAGTTACAGAGGATGAGTTACAAACACGCAAGAATTTATGTCATACATCATGCATCTGAACAAGCTTAAATAGTATGATGCCAAAGTTCTTTTAAAGCCAAATATATTTGTCTTCAGTTGAATAATAATCCTTTTCTAATGATATAATTAATGCATTACACTAAAAGGAAATATTCATACATAATCACGGAGAGAAAACTGAAAAAACATGTAGATGTCATTATGAATGTGAAAGTACATTTATCTTTATTTTTATTAATGGACTTAAAAATTAGGTTCTAATTTATTACTACACAAATAGAGAAAATTAACCCATCAATATATTCAATTAAGGTGTCATTCTTTGTTTGATAGTGAAAAAAATTAGACTAGTTCTCCTTTAGAAGGCATAAATGACTAAGTTTTTTCTCTTCCATCTTCTTAAAGTAATCTTAGTTCTCCCTGACATTTGGAATTTTTCTTCACACTATGCTCAAACAAATCAAGTGAAAAGTAAAAATTTCAGAGAAAAAATTAAAACCAAATAAAAAGATAATAAAAATGCTATTCCATTCAGACAATAAAATACTCTACAAGATAAATAGTGCCAACCCATCTAATTAAATCAAGGTACAACTTGTCTCTTTTGAAGTTTTGTCACCCACTTCAGTACAAATAGGATTTCATGAACTCTCTAAGAACAGCAACATATGCCCTTGTTTTGTAGATATCAAAAGGAAAAATCTCCTAAGTCTGAAAAAGCAATCTCTTTAGCCTGCCAATCTAAAATAGTTAAATTTAACAACTGACCAGAAGGATCTGTCATCCTGTTTCAACCCACTGTTTTTTAACCAATCTTGTTCCGTTTCTTAAAAACCCCTAAATTTTGTCTGATAAAGTTACATTATAACATTGAGATATCAGGTAAAGCTGTAATCTAAAACATGCCTGTTCTATTGTGGAAATGCAATATAACACATTGGGTAAAATACTATTCAGTTTTGAAGGAAAAGGTAGTTAGGACAAAGCACTGGCTGATCTATAAGAAGTTATGTTTTTGGTGCCTCCTGAGAAAGACTTCTCACCACAGCTATTAAAAAAAAAGGAAAAAAAATCCAGAAGAGGATGCTATACCATCCTTCTGGCAAGATGAGTTCTGGGATGACAAACCCTTGTGTTGAGCATCTCCCAAGACGTGAGAAGTGACACATCCTACAAGCAAAGGAGGATTTTAGTTTTTTGGATCTCTAGTTATAACTCTGACCTCTCTTGTACTTCTCTGATATAGCTTCTTCCTACAATTTATCAGGTTGACTGTTTCATCTACTGTTACTTGCTCATGTTATAGCCCAAGGACTTCTATATAGTCATTAACTGAGCCTGGGGTTAGCTCTCTGTAATGAAGGCATTCTTTGCAAGGATCAGTCTTCCCAAGCTCATGAGTCCCACTGCTCCTCTCTCTCCTCTTTATCAAACCAGCCTGTGCACAGTTACACAGTCAGAGGCCTCTCTGCTCTTTACATTCATGTGGGTGGAGAGGAATGGTTTCATATCTGTTGTTAAGTTTGCCTATGCTTCTAGGCATTTGATTGTTTAACTGAAAATTTAATCTTCTTGATCCTGTCCTTTGTAACAAGCCCAAAAGGAGGAACATTTTTCTTATTACAGAGGGCAATCATTGGAGGTGAAATCCCTGGCCTTGTTGAAATCAATGGTAAAATTCCATCAACTGACTTGTTCAGCCTCTTAATCCTCTTTTAATCCTCTGTAGGACCAGATCAAATGCAATCCTTTAAACTGTGCCCAGAAAAAAAGGGAAAGTTAGTGCAAATATTGGAGCATTTTAAATGAATTTCCTCTTACTCCTTCTACCTGACAGATGAACAGCCACTGCCTAAGTGTTTCGTAGATACAGCTTTTGACTCCTCTTTTTGTTGCCCTCCTCAAAGTACCTTACAATATTCTAAATCCCAATCCAAAATGGTCTGGCTCATTGACAAACTATCCTGAAAAGAAAAAAAACATTAATTTTATTAGACATTTTCTGAGAAAAATAAATTTCAACAAAGCACAGAACAGTTTGCTTTACTACTTTAAGCTCCAACTCCATATGTGGCCTACTGAAAATTATATTCTCTGGCTTTAGTACAAAGAAATAATTTAAAATATAGGACAAAATACCTTTCTTTACATACTTCCCTGGTGTCACTAGCTTCACTTCTCTCCTGTTTGTCAATTAATCACCCTTCAGTTAAGCACAGTTTAAACTTTGCCTGGTCACTGAGGAAAAATGAAGGTGAGCTGATTCAGCCTGAAATATAAATTAAAAACTTGTTGTTACCTGACCATTTATTTTTTCAACCCAAGCTACACATCTGCACCTCTTCAGCCTACTCATAAAATTAAGAAGCAAGGGATGAACAAGTTTTATGGAAATCTTGTTATCAACTGAAACACAATACATATCTTCTTTGAATTGAATAGATGCTATTTAGGCTGCACACAATTTGACGTAACTCAGTTTCTCTGTTTCACTTAGTTTGGCTAAATATGCATCACAGCAGGCTGTTAATGCTATGAAAAATTAAATACACCCTTCTCATCTACCCTGTAACTTCTGCAGTAGCTGAAACTGACAGTTGTACATTTAAATCATAGTACAAGAACTGTGATTTTTGGCATTAGCTCAGCATAAGTGTCACCATGATTTAATGCAATGGGTTGATTCTCAAAATACAATAGCTCTCTTGATTTAGTGCTTTCTTTTTAATATTTTAAAAATAGTTTTAGATTGTTCATATTTAAATAATAAGTATCATTAGTCCCTTCCCACAGCCTCAAAACTGTAAGCTATTCTGCTTAGACAGTATGCTTTTCTAAAAGGGAAGAGTACAGCTAACAAGGGCACTGTTTTCAATAACTTTCCCCAAGCCTCCCAGAGCAGAAAGTCATTTAAAATGTACTTTTCCTTTACTTCATCTTTATTCTGTCTGTATTATAAATATTTAATTTATTAGCTAGTATTTTCTTGTGACAATATTTGGGGTTGAAGGAATATTTAAAAAAATTACCTCTCATTACATTTGGACTGTGGTTGGCTCTGCAGTCTCAAGCAACTGCAGATCAGAAGGAGAATTCACCAAGAAATAAGGTGAAAAGTCATGAGGCATCCTCCTGCACCTCACTGTTCAAACTTTAATCAACTCTCAGAGACATAAATAATAAGGCAAGAGTTGGCTGAGATTTGAATTTGACAAGGGAGATTTGAATGACAAGGTGCTGCAACTTGAATGACACAGGGTTAGGAAAATGTCAGGTTCCACGCTGATATTGCTCCATCAAACAGCCATCTGTCTTTTCCAGTTCAAGCCTTTCAAGTTAAAATAGATCTGAACTGAACTCTCACAAAGGTCAAGGCTAACCAAACTGAAGTTACTTTATTCCAGATAGCTATTAAATGTTTTGTTTCCTATTATATGGTTGTGTTGACTCTGTTGACAAAGACAAGTGAACCAACTTCAGAAGAGTTTGATTCACCTGACTTTCATTAGCACTCTCTGAATCACACTGGCATACTCCATTACCTATTTTCATTTCCAGCTTTTATAAATTTGAAATTACAACTTTTGGTGTTTCAGAACAACCAGGGAAATATGTAAATAAATTTTGGTTTTTGTAAAAGAATCAATTTCTAGACATAAGACATCATCAATTTTTCAGCAGCAAGGAAACAAAGAGCAAAGTTATAAACACTAAGTGAATACCGTAATTTTTGTTTCTTCTTTTCAGGGTCAAAATTCACTCACAGCAAGGTAGGAGTTCTAGGTTTCTTGTTTTCCTTAGAATTCTTTAAAGGACATTTTTTTTTATTTATTTTTTTTTTTTAAAAAGAACAAAATGAAACACTGAGGGAAGCTGTAGCCCTTTAAAGGATTGGAAAGAGCCACCTCTGGCTTTCACCTCACCTCATTGGGATTAGCGAGTGTTTTACCTCTTTCATGTTGACTTCAGGGTTTTTGTATTTTAGCAGTCTTCATGCAAGGTAGAGAAGAGCCAAGACCTTGCCTTACAAAGTACTTTACTGAGCTGCATTTCATTCTTTTCATCTGGAACTAACCAATAAAAATCAGTGGAGTTGTGTGTCTATAAAACTGGTATAAGGATTTAGAAATCTGACCCTATACATTGTGATCCCACTGTAATGGGAACAGATAGCTCAATTCTTACTTGGACCTCCTCTTCACTGAATGCTAACTACACTTGCTTTTCAAAACTTCTCAGACTTCTAAAATGAGCCTGTATTGTGCATAATTACAAGTAGCAATCATATCATGTTTAAAATAAAATAGTTCCTGCACTTTGGGATTAGCAAAACTCAGACATACTGATTTAAAATGGAACTCACACTTTTTTCCTTTTGCTCTTTCTCTTATCAGAAGTCATTGGTGGATTGGAAACGCATTTCTGGGGCCACAGGAGGAGAGAGAGTGAAGAAGAGGTGAACAGGACATGCTCACACAGTTTGAAATAATGTGGGTTTATGATGAAAGTACTGCTTTTGAATATAAAGTTGTTGCTTTGTGTTCAAGTGTAAAATTTAAGCTTGACTGCAAAATACTAAAGTTACATCTAAAAGATGAGGCCTTGGAACTCTATAGTGTCAGTTTCAGATGTTCACATTGTCTACATGCTGGATGTAGACTAAAACATACTGCCCCATATCCTCTGTGCTCTGGCATGTGCAGAAGGGAAACCTGGATGCAGAAGAGAGCTGCACTATGCACTCATATAATACCATATCCGGAGTTACAGTGACCAGGATCTTGGGGTATGCTCAAAAGTGCCCCCACCATGTCCCCACCCCCCACCCCATGCTGGACTGTTTTCTTTGGTGATGTTTTTGATTTTCTGTTCCTGTTCCTATCTAGGAGCCAAGAAAACTAATCTACATTATAAGAGTGATGCTTCTGGAGGTGTAGTCCTCCCAGCTCATTGACTGACTGTCTTGATGAATGGTCATCCTTTTTTATGGTTCTAAGTATCATGGAGAAGGTGACTGCAAGAGTTCTATAGAAGTTTTACTATTTGTAAGGACAGTACTCCAAATCTCTTGAGCTATTAATGGCTTTACACTTGAAAATTATCAACTTTTATAAATTATAAATTTATATATTAACTTTTATAAGCTTCATTTTACATGTTTTCTCCACAATGTTTCGTGTGTGACTAGAAAATCATTTGAAATGTCAAAGGGCTTAATAAAGAAAAATATTTTGCTACTGTATTTAAGGTGAAATAATGTAAAAAAAAAAAAAATAACCTTAGTTAATAAGGAAATCATTATATAGTAGAATAACAGTATTATGATATGGAAACTATCCAAATGGGTTACAGCATTGATAGTAGAATGTGGAGAAGGATTCAAGTCAACAGCCTTTTTGAAATCTGTCTTTCCTCCCCTCTTCCTTTCTCTGGAAAAATTCTGAGGCTTACCTGAATCATGCAAGGGAAAAGTTGCTATCAAGCAGAAAGACTAGCCTCTCCTTTCTTCAAGGACACCTACATGTAGCAACTGTGACTTTTTCATAAGCATCTGGCACTGTAAGCACCCTAGCCTAGCTCCACAGTCTCTTAGGAGGCCAGTGAGTCATACCCCTACCTCAAGCCTGTAAGAAACACGAGTTGCTTCATCTTCATTCAGAGCTGCTCCCCAGGCAGATTAATCACCTTCGGGACAGCTAACACTTGAGATATAGGCATCATTTAAGTGTTTCTAAATTCATTCTTGCATTTCTACATTCATCCTTATAATACTGAAGTAATACAATTTTTTCAGTCCACAACAATATTGTTACATATTTACATAGTCAGTTGACTTCACTCTGAAGTCAATTCAGACTTCAGAGTGAAGTCAATTTTTCCAAAGAAAAATGTTCAGTTTCAAATATGACAGGTGGTTAAAAACAGACAAATTTAAACAAGCTGAATAGTTTTTTAGGTGTTAAATCCCTGTAATTGGAAAGTAACCATTCCAAACACAGTCCAGAGAATGTCATGTCAATTCTTAACGGTGCTATAGAAAGGGAATAGAGGCATTAGCTTTGTCAACTGTGTATTTCTTGGATACATTTTGTCACTGGATTAACAGGGCAGTAGACGAACACATAAGATAAAAATTAGTGAAGTCTCACAGAACTGATATAAGCTGATATTTAGCAATTTATGTAAGTTATGAAGTTACTCTGTGTTCAAAGTAGTATAAATGAAATGAAAGGCTTTTTATGAAGTTTGAAAGAAGTAATCTAGTTGTTGATATTCGTAAACCAGCTTCCTGCTGAAGAAATGTCTTTCTCTAACCACACACAGAGGCAGAGGGAGGGTATGGGATTCTCCAATTCTCATCTCTGAAGCAGTCTTATTCTTCTCACCGAAAGGGCACAAGAACCAAGTATTCCAATCAGAAAAAGGTTGCCTTACTATCTTGCACCACCCAGAGATTTCAGGAGACAAATATCTTGGAGGAACTTTCCATTTCACCACAGGGAATGACCTCTTCCTTTATCTCAAAGGACAAGGCTCTTCACTCTACCACAAGGACATAAGGAATCTGTATTTCATCCTTTGACTGAGACTTGAGCAAGCATTTTATAGATTTTGACAAATGATTAAATTTCATAGGAGGAAACCCATAGGAAATCTGTAGGAAGGAATTAGAATCTTTGTCTGCTACCAAAAATCTAGATAGATCTAGATCTAGATAGATACTCATTGTGTAATAGATTTAAATGGATGTATTTTGAATAGCAACTATGCTTTATATTTCGCTCTGTATTACTATCTGGTTTTTAAAATTGTTAGAGAGATAACTCTGCCCAAATTAAAGTACAAACAATGTCAAAGTCAATAGTATGGACTTTATTAACAATAAATGTGAGGAGGGGTGAGGAGAGAGAGAGAGAGAGAGAGAGACAGAGAGAGAGAGAGAGAGAGAGAAAAGGCAGGGAGAGAAATTCTCTCCATCTCCTGGAGAGATGGATTAATTAGAAAATAACACCACTCTGTGGGTCCCAATGGTGTCCTGTTGATCCTCTTCTTCTGGTTTTCTTGGTGGGAAGGGCCCCACAAAACATCGAGTTCAATTAATTTATATACATTCAGACCATATGGGAATGCCCAGGTACCTCCTCTGAGAGGGGGCAAGTTTGACACCTTCTCTTGCTACAGACTCTGGATCAGTTGCATCCCTTTGCATCACTGTGTTGATTTGGCATGGCCTGTTTTTTGGTAGCGGGGGAGCTACAAAGATAGCTCCTGTGGGAAGCTGCTGGTAGCTTCTACCATGATCAGCAGAGTCAATCCCTGATGGCTCTGAAGATGGATATGCTTCTGGCCAAAACTGGGCCAATGAGAGAGGTTGGTAATGCCTCTTTTATGACATATTTAAGAATAGAATCAAAACAAAGTCACAGAGTTTTTGCTTCTAGTCAGAGAAGAGTAGGAGATGAGAACATGTGAGGGAAAGCATCATGGTGACACCAAGGTCAGTGGAGAAGGAGGGGCAGGAGGTGCTCCAGGCGCCAGAGCAGAGATTCTTCTGCAGGCCGTGGTGATGACTGTGGTGAAACAGCAGTGCCCCTGCAGCCCTTGGGTTCATGGAGAATGCAGAGATCACTTCCAGCCCATGGGGAGGTGCCCACACTGGAGCAGGTGATGCTGGGAGGAGGCTATGATCCCATGGGAAAGCCAGTGGAGAGAGGGGGTCCCTGCTTCCAGACTGGAGCAGCCTGTCCTTGGAGGACTGCACCCCAAGGAAAGAGAGACCTACATTGCAGCAGTTTTGGGAGGACTGTCTGCCTGTGAGGGGAGGAATTAATTTTGCAGCAGGTGCAGTTTGGCTGCTGCTCGTGAGAGTGATGCATGCCAAGGAAGTTCATGGAGAGCTGTCTCCTGTGGGAGGGACCCCACGGCCTCACAGGGGAAGGACTCCTCTCCCAGAGCAGCAGAAGAAAATATCAGTGATGAACTGACCAAAATTTCCATGCCTTGTCTTCCTGCACTGTTGTGGGGAAGGATGAAAGGACTGAGGAAAAAGATATGTTTTAAGGGCTTATTTTATTTCTCATTACCCTCCTCTGATTCTTTTAGTAATAAATTTCACTTTACAACTAAAGTTGAGCCTGTTTTGCCCTTGTTTCCCCAGGTCCTTATTCACGAAGCCTTCGTTAATTTTTTTCTCTCTCTCTCCTCTACTCAACTGCGGCAGGGGAGAGTGAGTGAACAACTCTTGTGGGTGCCTGGCATTAGGCCAACATCAAACCATGACAAACACATACAGTCTTCTCTCAAGGCCTCAAGAATGAGTCTGGGGAGCACTTTGGGATCTTTGATGGTTTATGACATTTTTCAGCTGCTCTAATGGGAATGTCCCATGGATGTAGCCTTCAAGGGATGTGGGGTTTTACAACGAGACAACTTGTATAACAGAGGATGGATGTTCTCTTCCTCTGACAAGAGGTAACGGCACACACCCAAAACTCTCCTCCCCCCTTGGTTGGGGGTGTGTTTGTGCAAACCTGGCTTCATCACATGGGTCTGTGGATTATGGCCTCCCCCACTCCAAACTCAGCCAGAACTGATTTTCAGGACAGCCGCTGGGTTTAGCTTTCTTGTATATGCATTCTTCCCCTTCAGCTTTGTTTACTGCCCCTAGACCTGAGATAACTAAAAAATAGAAGGGAGGAGCAGGCTTCAGTGGTATCAGTTTATTCATACAATTTTGCCAATAATTTTTACAATAATGGGCAGAAAGTCCTTCATAGAAATGTTTAAGCCATTAACTGTAACATTTCAGGCTCTCACACTCTGTCCTAAATATCTGTATTTTATCTGAAAGTCCAGTTTTTAAATTTCAGGAACCTGCAGCAGTTGCTTAAATGTGATTGGCTGTCACACTATTTTTCAGGATAGGAATATATCAATTAACACCACATTTTATGCATCCTTTGGAGGTCACAGTCACTTTGTGCACTGCGTAAACTGAAAAAATTTGCATGTGAAATTGTAATTTGATCAAATAAGTTCTGATTTATTTGGGTTGAGTGCATGTGGTGTCGTCAGTGCAATTGCTCTCTAGATCGCAATGATTATTACTCTAAACATTTCAACTGAAGCAATCCCAGTGTTATTTTTGAAATATGTCAGTAGCTTTGTAACTCTTATTTTTCAACCACAGAACCAATATGCTGTGGGTGCATTAGGTCTAAAAAAATTAATTTCTAGGCCAGTTTAAAAATACTTATAAACTCAAAACTGAATGTATTTTTTTAAATTCAGATTCATTCTGAATATGATTCTGCATACTATAAACCTTTCTAAAATATTGTATCACTGATGAGTTACTACAGAAACAAAGCTATAAGGCAGCTTAAATACTCAACAGTAGATAGGAAAACATATCCCAAATACAGCCTGAGCAATGTCAGAGCACACTGGTGGTCCTTTTCTCTCTCTAACATACTAGAGAACAACCAACAATAATTGAGAAAGGACTAAACAGAGCAGTAAAAGAAAAAATGCAGTTTCATCCCCATTTTCTGGGACTGAAATGCTGCTGAACAGTACTATCCCTCATTAGCACTTCATATGGGGTAGAATTGCTTCAATATTTCTCAACAAGCAAACACAAAGGCTTAAAAAATATTCGTAATTGTATTCTCAACAGAAAAACTGCCCATCCTAGCTGTTTGTATTGTCATTTGCCATTCTCAGTCTGTGCTGGGCTAACCTGGGCATGGGGATGATTGGAGACAAAGCAAGCCGTGCACACCAGTAGCTGAAGACCCATTCTAGTTCCAAATATAAAACACAGCATTATGAAGGCTGCTGTGGAAAAACTTAAATCCATCCCAGCGAGACCTAATGCACAGTCCTACAAAAAAAACTGGTTAGTGGATTAGGAATGTTTTCTGCTTCTGTTACAGAAAAATGGATGACTAGCACAAGTAATTGCTACCTACTAATTAAAAATAACAGGAGAGACTCATCAGAGAATAACTGAAGAGCTACAAGCACATGTCTTATTACATAATGAACTACAGCAGCTTTCTAGTCAGTCATAACCACTGTCTCCCCTTCAATCAATATAACCATGAAACATGAACAGGTAGCTTGTTCTGTGACCTGGAGATCCAGGACAATTGAAGAGGAAAGACTTGTGGTTTTTCCCTAATAAAGTATTCAGAGCTGGAATTTGGAATTTTATCCTTTCTCTTGCAACTCATCTTTATGTGTGCTTATTTCTGAGATCAGCAGATTGTTTTGAGAAACAAGCAGTCATTTCCATAGCTTGCTACTCTGCACTTGTTTCAAGAATTTTTGTAGAAAGTGCTAGGATAGAAATGACCAGCTAGGAAGGGATGGATTACTGATGGAGTGCTCAGCTCTTATTTTAGGACATCCCATTTCAGCTTGGACATATCTGGAACTCTAAATTCTGATCTATTTTTTGGTTGTTTGGGAGGTTGTTTTTTTCTTTTTTTGTGTGTGTGTTTTTTTTTAAATTGGTGACATCTCCACCTCTTGAGAGGAACTGTTATCTTCCCTGGCCACATATATGTTCAAACATATGATGTTCAAACACAGCTCTGGGACCAGTTTTTTTTGTAGTTTTCCTACTTTTTCCTTCATAAAGACACATCAAATACTAACTAATCAAAGGTCATGCAACATGAAGCAGTTTCATTCTCAGATACATTAAGACATTATCTTCCATTTTCTGTTGGTGTTTCTGCCAATGTGTTCTTTAACTGCTTTGTTAGATATCTACAGGATTACTCCCTTGTTGCAGCCAGCAACCTCAGGATCTTGTCCAGGGAAGCAGCAGGATTCTGGGGACCAGCATCAAACACCAATGAGACGGGCTCCCGTTCATGAAACCATTTATTCAGCACGGGAACAAAGACAGGTCCAGAACAGAGAGCCCCGAACAGAGGCACAGCAGGGGTTTTTGAGGGACAGAACTCTCAAGGGTCCCCACCTTTGAGGGTGGAGTTCAGGGTCAGGGACCAGTAGAAGCACACCAAGGGAGAACCCCCAGGGACTCAAACCCAATCAGAACACCTGGGCCGCCCTTCACAAGGGGTTTGGGGTGGGACAATGGAACTCTTTGTCTCCCCTAAGGCCGCTGCCACAATCCCTCTCCTGGCAGGTGATTTGTTTCAAGTCTTTGGGGATAATATCAGTGTCTACAAAGTCACTAGAACAGAAAAGTTCCATTTCAAAGGGACTTCCTGGCACAACATGTGAACTTCAGGTTAATTTCCTGAAGAGAAGAAATTCTCAACCTATCAGGGCTACCAGCCCAATATTTTTGTTCTTTTTGTTCCCACCTCTTCAATTTATTATGCATATAAAGTTATAAGTTATAACTTAAAAGTTAATCTTATCAACATTATTATCTTATATAATCCTATTATAAGATTAATTTATAAGTTATAAGTTATAAGTTAATCTTATCACCATTTTCTGAGCAAGAAAGTTGCTATGTTCTATCACCTTGTTTCATGTTCTTCCCTTGTTCACTCTGTTTGACATCTGTTTTTATTTATTGTCCTTGTGCCAAAGAACATAAGCCTTCTGTTCCCTTTCCTATCACATAAAAACAAGATATATGTGCTATCTCATTAACAGAAGTAAACATAGAACTTTGATATGTAGATGGCCCCTCAAGTCAGTCACAAACCAAATCAAACATTCATGTAGCTGTCTTTAAGAATGACTGGTGAAAATCAGTGAGCTTTCAAGCCCTTTTTCTGCAAGGCCATATAGCCATTAAAACCAGTGTTCAGAAGCTTGAAACAAAAATGAACCACAAATGGGATATAAAAGGTATTTTTTGTGTACAAATTACACTCACTTCCATCACCACAGAAGGAAAAGTTGACCAATTAGATTGTTATTCAGAGCACTGACCTAACAAGGTCTAAAAGAGACCTCAAATTCATAGTAAAAGAAGATACCTAAGGATTTCGTATTTGACTATATCTTATGTTTTGGTCCAAAATTTTACTGTTATTTTTTTTTGCTGTCATTTAATGTCGCCAAAAGGCAATCTCAGAAAATGTGAAATACACTCATTTCTCTGAAAACAGCACAGTAACAACGTCAAAGCACATAAAACAGCTAGAGGATCCTTCCTGACATAATTGTAACGCTAATTTCCCTCTTTCCTGTCCTTGCCCTGCCCGCACCCCCCCAAAAAAAAAAAGTGGCTTTTCCACTTTTTCCCTTTGCAATCAACTGTTATTATTACCAGTATCTTTGTTAGACTTCTCTTTTATAAAAGAATTTTCTCATACTTTCTGTGAAAAGAGCTGAACAAATGATTGCAGAGACCTTTCCCATAGACATTGGCTTTAATGAACTTTAAATGCACTGTTTAACCAAACACTATATGAAGGGAGACTGTTCATTTTGAATGGGCATTAACAATTAAAATTTTTCTTATAATTCAGTTATAATTCATACTATAAGAAGAATCTGTGGTAGTAACATGGGACTACATTTCCCTTGGTGCTCTGACACATAACCTCATCTAAACTCTTCATAAATAACAAGAATAGTTTCTCAAATATTAAAATATTCTATCTAAATTTGTGTGTTCAGATTGGACTAACATGACATGCACTTAAACTGATATTTTGTTCGATTTTCATGTTCTGTAGAAACACAATTATCTCTCAGCCCATGGGAAGAGATAGGCAGTCATCTCAAAATATGTATACAATTGAGATCTTCAATATTACTTGCATGATCAGATTTCTATTTACTGTGATCTGTTTTGTCTCCTAAAAGACTGGGGAAATATGTTTGCCTAAAAGTAGTATCATGAGATTCTTCAGGGGAAGCTGTTTGTAATTTGTAGGATATTCTATGTACTTTACATTGTGTGACTAGAGACTCACAAAAAATAAAACAAAGCCAGTAATAGCATTTTATATTAAAGTAAGGTTTTGCACTTATTTTTCACTCCATGAGACTTAAATATAATAATTTGTCACTACAGTAACTTTCTTAGATATTAGTCTAAGATAGTCTTAGATATTTATTACACGCACACAACAGAACAAAAAACCCCCAATATGTATTGAATTTGCTTGGTCAAGTTTTGATAGCAGGAGGGCTACAGGGGTGGCTTCTGTGGGAAGCTGCTAGAAGCTTCCTCCAGGTCTAGCAGAGCCACTCCCTGACACTTCCAAAGACAGATGTGCTGCTGGCCGAGGCTGGGCCAATTAGAAATGGTGATAACACTTCTGTGATAACATATTTATGAAAGAAAAAAAATAAGCTGTTTCAGAGTTGTAATTGCAGCCAGAGAAGAGTGGGGTGAGAACATATGAGAGGAACAACCCTGCAGGCACCAAGGTCAGAGAAGGAAGGGGAGGAAGTGATTCAGACACCAGAGCTGAGATTCCCTTGCAGCCCATGGTGCAGACCATGGTGTGGCAGCTGTGCCCCTGCAGCCCATGGAGGTCCATGGGGATACAGAGATCCACCTGCAGCCCATAAAAGAGCCCACACCAGAGCAGGCGGATGCCTGAGAGGAGGCTGTGACAGGGGGAGTCCTGGCAGAGACCTGCAGGCCTGTGGAGAGAGGAGCCCCCGTTGGAACAGGCTTCCTGGTAGGATTTGTGACCCTGTGGGGGACCTGTACTGGAGCAGGTGTTGAAATACTGCGCCACTTGGAAGTGACACACTACAGTTTGTGAGAATTGTTGCCTGTGAAATGGACTCATGTTTGAGAGGTCCATGGAGAACTATCTCCTTTGGGAGGGAACCCACTCTGGAGCAGGGGAAGGCCTCCTCTCCTTGAGCAGCAGCTGGAACAATGTGGGATGAACTGACCATAACACCCATTTCCTGTCTCCAGGCACCACAGAGGGGGAGGTAGAGATGAGGAAGGGAGGGTGGAGAGAAGATGTTTGGAGATCTGTTTTTACTTCTCACTATCCTGCTCTGATTTTGCTGGTAATAAATTCAGTTATTATTCCCAAATTTAATGTGGTTTGGCCTTGATATTATTTGCTGAGTGATCTCTCACGGTCCTCATGTCAACCCTTGAACCTTTCGTTATATTTTCTCTCTGCTGTTCAGTTGCAGAAGGAGTGAGTAGCTTTGGTGGGTGCCTGATATCCAGCCAGTATCAAGCTGGACAGAAAGGTAATTCCTGTGTTTTTGTGAATAAGATTGTAGTTATCATGTACAGATGACCTCAACTCCATTTGATTTTGGTTTATTGTTACTGGGGCACATTTCACTGTACAAACATTATTGTCGCAGAACTCATGTCCAGAATACAGGACCAAGTTTATAGGCCCTGTTCTCACACAAGTCTTTATCCAGTTAGTCCTAGTTTGCTCCTCATATCTTGCTTCCATCTTCTTATCCTGACAAAAATCTTCCACACTTAATTTTGGGATCATTTTTTTTTCCTTTTTTCTCCAAATTAACTTGTGTGCCATTGAAAAATGTAATTTTCAAAATGGTGAACTATTTTGCCTGTCCTACTTTTTAGACCAGTCTCATGCAAATATCTTTCAATGAAGATTTCAGCCAAAATGGCTAACTTCTGGTAAAAGTTATCAGTAATAAAAACCAGAACCTTACAATGAGGACCAAGATCCAGTCTCAGAAGATTAGCTTTTTATTAGCTTTTGGGTTTTAATTAACTTAGCAGTTTAAATAAACCACAATTTTTTCTTCAATTTTCCCTTCTTTTTTCTACTCATAGAAAGACACAATTAATATTTATAAGAAAATTACTACTCTTCTGAAGTAATTTAAGATAAAATACTGGGGTTTTTTCCCTTATAGAATATTAAGCATATGGTTAAAATACACAACAGAGAGGATAGTGCTTTGTATTCAGTCCTACAGGTTAGTAAGAGTAATTTCTGTAGAACATGATAGGCTTTAGTCATGTTAAATCCTTCAGGGTTTTTCTGTAAGAGCTATTTGATTTGTTTCACCAAGCAATTTAACTTTAGAAAGGTTTCCTCTTAGTAGGCAATTGCTCCTGTATTTTCCTGTTAGCCAGCTGTCCACATCTAATGCTGAGCTGAATGTGAATTTCAACAACCTATAAGACATTGATGGAGTGGTTCCAAATTCAGTAAAGTTTGGTCATCAGATGGCACAGTGAATTAAGTGAGACTCCTATTGTCTTGTACCAAGCTGAATACTTAATTAATCAAAGAAATCACTTAGTAATCAAACAAAATCATTGTTAAAATTAACCTTTGTTAAAATTAACCTTTGGGATAACAAACAAAATATTCAATTTTCACCAAAATCAAATACAATTTCCTAAGTACTTTAAACATATAGTCAAAGTTTACCCTCCTTAATAAATTGTAGCTTTGCTATAAGAAGTAACAAGTTCTTATATTTTTATCATAAGACTCCACTACTCAAATTCGTCTACGTCTGTTCTGTGAACAAGTTTTTCATCTTTTCAGATCATTCTGATAGCCTAAATACAGATCCAATGGTTAATGTGGGTCAGCCTCTCTATAGCTACCCACTGTTACATGTCCAACAGCAGCATTCATTCCATCAGTTTAGGGCGCTGCAGGATCTGATGACTTGGCCTACAAAACTACACTGGTACATAACAGTGTAACTTGTAAGTTTAACCAAAATGTTTAACTAGCTGGTGTCAGAATTTGAATCACTATTAACCTGGTTTATATGAATTCTTGTTTTACTCTTTAAGGAAAAGCTGGGTTCTTTTATCTAAAATATAAAACTATAATTCATAAATTAAAAACACTTTTATAACTAGTTTTGGTTAATCTGAACAGCAGTTAAAGGTTAAGACATTAAATATTGACATATGTATAATACTAGTATGTATAAATTACTGGGGAGACACTTGGATTCTACAAGTGCTTAACTTGACCTTATTTTTTTTTTTTTTAAAGTGTATTTGCCCTTTTAAGAAAAGAAAGAAAGTTATTACAGAGCATTAACTTGCCTACTTTGTGGACAGAAACCAGGATAAAAATATATGTGAAGGAGCACAGGAGTGAAAATTGGATATATATCATTATATATAAATTACTCTTACAAACTAACCAGTTCATGACTTCTGCCTCATTATCTGCTGAAATTAAATAATGATCAACTGAAAAAACTGCATTACACAGACATAGAAATGCACAAAGGTCTAGTTTTTCTGACTTGAGAAACAGCCAGTTTGTTTTGAATGTCTGAATGGGGCTCCCTTAGAGCTGAAGCTTATGAAAATGAGACTACTTTATAGTCCAAACTATCAAAGAAGAGTTGCAAAATGTCATCTTTCTTTAAAGAGGGACAGGAACAGGTCATTCAGAGGCCAGTATCTTGACTTTTACCAGACAATGCCCTATGTAAAATATGTTATGTTTAGCGATCAGACACTTATTTTCCAAACAGAGCAGTGTTTTGAACTGTCTAGAAGAGAATAACAAAATATCCCACTATTGAGTTACACTGGAAAGTTGTTGTGAAGATACAATACAGGACATGGAAGACTAGATTTTATCCTGAGTGAGGAAACAGCACTCAGCATATAGTTATCTGGTATTTAAAAGAATTGCCATTTCATAATGCAAGTTCTGTAATACACAGGCTCAGAACTTTAGATATTTTTATGGAAAAAAAACACCAACTTTATTTCTTCTAGTTATTTTCCACTGAAATTATTGTAAAACAAATTCTGAAAATCCTTAATTTTGTGAATAATTCCTCTGAGTCTAGAGAGGTAAGTGAAAGATAAGCACTGAAACAGAATTTCAGAAGTAGGCCCTGATCACCCTTCCAAATGTTTAAATGAACAGTTTCTAATAATAAAAATGCTACAGTATTCCTTAAAGCACTAATTATTCCTGACACCACCAGCTACCATTTCTTCACCAGCCATATGGTAATACCACCATATCAGACACATGCCACATTAGACAATGAATCCTCACAACACACAACATGGATTTCAAAACATAGGGTTTATTTGTTACCCAAGATGGGCCTGTATATACTTAATAGATTAAACTTTAAAAGCGGCATTGTCCTGGTTTAGGGCAAATTTGGGAGAAAACCTCCAAATGGGGTCCCCCCCGAAAGCAAATCCAAGTGGCACCTCCTCCCAACTGGTTTGGGAAAAGAGATTTCCTTGGAAAGATGTGGGGAAAAAAACTGTTTGTTTAACAGAAATTGAATAATATTAAGCAATAAAACCTCTCACTGTTCAATGAAATGGCAAATCCAGGAAAAAGTCCTTTTCATGTAGTGTAGCTCGGCTCGCTCAGGTTCTTATCAGTCCCTCCGGCGCCAGAAAGTGCCAAGGCCCAGGCCCCGGTGGGCCACAGGCGTGAGCTCCTGGGGTTTGGCAGGGATTTTTTCAATCCAGAGCAGGTTTGAATAGATACAAGGAAAAAAAGAAAAAAACGTCCAGGGAACTCCTCTGCCTCAGCTAGCTAAAGCTAACTAAAAGCCAGAGAGAAGCTCTGTCCCGCTGTCTGTCCGTGCTGCAGACACCACAGTCCAAGAGCAGGATGTGGGGGAGTGACGTTTTTCCTTAACACAAACTGCGGCTTCTTCTTCCCCCTCTCTTGCTCTCAAAGCCAGTCTTAAAGGTGCAGAACTTAATATATAATATAAACCAGGCATTTTGGGATACAAGCATCATAAAGTCACCCTAGGAAAGGCATGTAAAGAATAACCTTTATGCTCTAACCCTTTTTTCCCTCAAAGTCATTTAGTCACTTGGGGGAAGAATGAAATTTTCATGTCTGTTAAAGGTAAAGAGACATGACAATGCAAAGTTACTGTACTTCAAGGAGACAAACTGCACTTTACTCAAAACTCACAGCTCATACCAGTGATGATATGACCAAAGCAACACTAAATGTAATGCAAAAGATGCATATTGGCAACAATAAAAATGTGAACTATTAGGGGGAAACATTTATAGTGAGTTTTCAGGTGCAATGAGAAATAACTTCAACATTATTTTCACAGAAGGCACTACCAGGAAGAGCGTGTCAGAAGTTGTTTTCTTTCCCCTCCATGCAGCTGGGAGGAGTACAGCTTGTTTTCTAGATGTACAGAGAAGATGAATTGTGCTGTTCTCACTGACCATTCTTTCTCAGTCATAATGGCTGAATCAAAACTGGAAGAACAGATTCAGGCAAGAATTACCTTTTTCCTTTAAAGAAGAGCCACAAACCAGTTTAAAACACTCACATCTACTTGCTTGGTAATCCCTGTTTCAGCCCAGTTATGCTACGGAAAAGCAGTCAGCTCTTGCAGCAGGATGTAGTGGGCTTCACTCTTTGCCCAGCTGATCACAGAGGAAAGCCAACATGCTGCTGTCAAGGGCCATTGCTTGCCGCAGCAGAAGCTCATGGTGATGGCACCAATAGCTACATAGCCACTCCCACTGAGAAGCTAAATTTCAGCCTGAGGCTCTCTCAGGGGAGAGAGAAAACTCCTGAGGTCTGGCTTCTTCTTTGAGCCTAAGGCTAGACAAAATTATCTTACTCCTAAGGAGAGATGTGAATCTCCAGCAGTTCTCCCATATATTGTCAGGTCTCTGATTCCTGAAACCCCCCACCTAACCATATCAATAAGGTGGTCACCCTCCCTACAGAGCAGGATTTAGGGGCCACTAAGCTCAGCATAAATAATGTGCATACTCTTTAACCACTAGTGGTATACTCAGGAATTCCACAGTGCCAGCTGTCTTAAATTAACAATTCTCTTTCATTTTTATCTATATTCCTTCTTACCCAACTACAAATCAAGTACTTAACCTGGATGAATGGAAGTCTCCTGTAAATTATAGAATAGCTGAAGGTAATTATGTTTTCTATTGCTTCTTACACAAGGTGATGGAAAGAGACAAGAAGGGCAAGAAAAATATCCTCTACCACTATTACAGTAATTGATTCTTACATGTATAATGCTTTAGAGAAAACAGAACAATATTTGTGGTTTAAATGATCCATTCCATTTACAAGATAGAAACTGGAACAAAATGTCTGGGTAGAATCGGGCTTTAAGAAAAAACAAGGCTGTAAGTATGTAAAATATGTAAAATAAAATGTAATTATTAACAACTATTTGGATATTTCTAAGTGTCTCACAGACAGAAATCTCACCACAGTTTTAAGGCAGGTGTCTTTTTTAAAGTCTCCTTTCAGTATCTTATTATTTTAACCATTTATCTAGATTATACTAAGAATCTATTAGTAATGCTTAGTGGCTGAAACAAACTGCTGGTAAAATGGAGGTAGAATGAGTTTTTCTGAACCTTCATTCTGCATGTGTGATGTCTCTTTATTGCAGCCATTTGTCATTTTTTACCTTTCAGACAGATTAGAGGATCATTACATGGTAGTTAAATTGTCAGAAATGAATGCATTTCTCCTTCCAAGAAAGGTTCTTTTCTATTTTGAATCTACTATACTCTGTAAAACACAAACTTCTATTTGAGAAATCGGATACTGTAAAGTAGTATATGAAACAAAAGTGATTAACACCATGAACAAAGGCTGAATTGATTTTCAGACAGATGTAGAAACATTTTATATATTAAATGTTAAATATTGTAGGATCATCATATTTACTAATTTGAATGCCTATGGAGTTTTACTTCTTATTCCAAATTTCAGTAAATAAAATATTATTGTAATAGTCTGCCTAATATTAATTGAGCATTTCTCATGACACAACAAGCAAAATAATTATTGCTACTGGGTTTCTATTTCACTCTTCCAGCAGTCTGTAACATAAAGATCTCTGTGCAGCAGACAAAATGCATGATAGTTTCTAAACCACGGAGTTCTGTGAGTGTTCCAGAAAGAAGAAAACAAAATAAAAAAATATGGTAATGAATTTTGATCTTACTTTCACTAGGTAAATTCTAAGTCAGTAACTATCATTGAAATGACTGCTAATTCTGATTTTTAAATACTTCCTCTTACACAATACTCCAGTGTTGGCATAATACAACACAATGTTCTTTAGCTTGAAGGCAAATGATCTCATTTGCAATTCTAATTGCATTGGTAAGGAGTTTTGATTCCTGATCTTGAAGATAAAATTAGTTTCCATGTCTTTTGAAAAAAATCTGTGCATTTTATAAGACTTTTCTAAGAATTTCTAAGAAAACACTAATGCAAAGACATTATATTTTCAAGGCCTTTTGGTGTGATACCTAAGGAATTGAATCTCAAGGATGTTATGTAGAAAATATTAATAGGACATTTTGATACTGCAAAACAATGGCTATTTAGAGAAAGTAATTCAGAGGAAGGAAGGTTTGAGTGTACCATGATTGCTCCTTGTAGTAAGATGTAGTAATTTCAGCATCTAGATCCTACATAGATGGAACTGGAAGAACTAGAAAATCTTTTAATTATTATGCAACAGAAAAATGAGTGAAATTGTTGCCACTCAAACAGAAAAGATCTAAATGAAATCTTATTAATATATTAGTGGGTTGTAAGTAAATGTAAGGAAGTGTAATAGGGAAGTGTAATGAATATCAATTCTATTCTTGATTCTCTCCTTTAGATTTTATAGCCCTAGGCATGAAAAATTCCAGCTTTAGTTACAAAATTATCTAATACATCCACTAAAATATTTTAACAATTATATTGAGAACAAAACCCACCATTGCACTATAAAAATATTTAGAGTAATATCCAAGGACATCCCCTTTCTACTTTTAACAGAAAAGCTGTTAAGAAAAATCCATTAGTGGTCATACAGAAGATGTAAGCGCTTTAATTTCTCTAGAAAGCCTTATGAAGTTGTCTTGGGTTTTTCCCATCCTTACATATCAATACTAGTTATAGGAGGTAGGGTAGAGGGTAAGGTTGTGAAAATGCCTAGCAATTTAGAAGACTTTTCTACAAATTGAATCAATAAACTAGACTTTGAAGTAAACCCTTAGAGAACAATGACAATCAATAAAGGAATACTGTGCAAATGTGAGGAAAATAACAATAAAAGGAGGACCATGACAATACCAGCAGCAGTAGGGGTTTGGTTCTGGGAGACCTAGGTTTGTGTCAATTATCATCAAAGCCCTGATGTTTGAAGTTCTGAGGAAAAATATAAATTTCCCCCATTGCAAATTACACTCAGTGGACTGAATTTAATTTGTTTTACTGAAAATCTTATTTTGAAAAAAATTACTGAGGCTACTAGCAGAACTTTTGGTTCCTTAAAATACCATTTTGGAGGAGAATTCCACACATTTTTGCAAGGAAAAACTCCATAGAATTACAAAGCACACTGTCAGAAAAATTGGCACTGTCCATTGCTATGCACAAAAAATGAGATCTCAAATATGAAGTAACAAAGGGATAGACTTGACTTTCCAGCTGAAAATTGGCACCTATTAAAAAAATATTCCAGATAGTCAGAATCAACTGGGAAAACAGAAGGCTGACAAAGCCTCATAATTCTTTCTTTGTTTTCTGGTAATACAATGAAATGCTTCACTAAACATCTATATTAATCTTTGTACATTTGCTAAAGATTTTTTTAGAATGTTTAGTAGAATGAAGACTATCAAACTAAAGAAATGCTGATTTCTAGCAAGCTATTTATGAATAAGTCCTAAATAAATATTTATAGATTTTATAGATATTTATAAACTGTTCTTTAAAATTACTGATATTTCAAAGTTGAAAACCTCATTATGCTGTAGTATATCTATATATATGCAGCTATGATTCTATACAGAGAATCATACTTAGCTAGTTTTTAATTTGTTCTTGATATATTTTCATGCATTTTTTTCAGTTATGAATCAACCACTGAGGAGTTAAAGGTAACTCCTAGGAAGAATTCAGTGGATGTTTTTCTGCTTCATTTCTTTATTTTAGTTCTTGTGATGAGGAAAAAAGTCCAATTTTATGGGATCTTGCTCACTTTCTTATGAGCAGTTTGCTAACCTTGCAGCAAAAGTTCATTCTTCCCTATGTAGTTGAACGTAGTAGCTATTACTTTGTTTTTCAAGTTAATAGAATGTCCTGAGGTCAATACATGTTCTGATTTGTGGATATTTTTTTCACTCCAGTTCATGATAGACTTTTTTATATTATGCACTTCCATTTCCTATCTTACAACACACTATCTATCAGAATTTTTTGTTTCTTTAAAGACAAATGTTTTGCTTACTCTTCTTTCTTTGCTGTGAAGTCTGTCTATGTCTTAAAATGAACTATTCAATATTTGTGGATGCATCACCCTACAAGTACACCGAGGCATTCAAGCATGTCCAGAAGAGGGCAACAAAACTGGTGGAGGATCTGCAGACTAAGTCTTACGAGGAGTGGCTAAGGGAGATGTAATTGTTTAGCCAGGAAAAAACAAGGTTTCAGGGGAGGCCCTATCACTCTAAAACTACGTAAAAGAAGGTTGTAAGGAATCTGGGGATCAGTCTCTTCTCCCAAGTTGAAGGCAATAGGACAACAGAAATTACTTCAACTTATGTCAGTGGAGATTTAGACTGGGTATTAGGAAAAAATTCTCTTTGGAAAGGGTTGTTCAAGCATTAGCACAGTTACCCAGGGAAATGGTTGAGTCACCATTCCTAGAGGTATTTAAAAAACATGTAGATGTGGCACTTGAGGATATGGTTTAGGTGTGGACTTAGTAGTGTAAAGTTCATGGTTGGACTTGATGATCTTAGAGGTCTTTTCCAAACTAAATAATTCTATGATTCTATAACTAGAGGGAATTAAGGTATGTATATGTGTATTTACATATATATTCATTGACTAACATTTTTTTCCAGAGCAGAATGATGAGAGTTATGGATTTTGAAGTGGAAAAATGCCAAAATTAATTAAGTAATCTTATTTTCTTCTTCACTTGCTCTTAAAAAAAAAAAAAGTTTAAATCTAAAAAAAAAACACCAAAAAACCACAACACATCTCTTTTTATTTTACCTTTAGAAATAGTCTAGACAGGAGATATTTTTCAAGCAAAATGCTGTAACTTTCTTCAGTGTCCAAAGCTTATTTGTTTTATCTCAACAAAACTATAAACATAAAGAACATTTTGACTCAATAGGTTTTGGAAAGATAAGCCTTTTCAATTGCTAGCAATGTCCCCTTTTAACATAGATCAATTCTCCTTCCACTTCTAAAGGTGAAGGAACTGCACCACTGCATCAATTCTCCCCAAAGACAGATTTTTATGGCTTCATATGGCAGACCACTTCCATTTTCACTGAGCAAAATAGAGTAAATGAAAACTTCCTTTTGCCCAAAATGCCTCATCTCTAACCCTTCCAGCTGGAGCAGTCCAAGCTCTGACTCAGTTCCAAGCAGACTGGGGAAGGTGAAGTAGCAGACTATGAACAAAAATATCTAAGCAGAAAGATTTGGGAATTATTTTGCAAAATTAAAACTAAATGACTGACCCAAAACTCCTGCTATTTTTGGCTGCTCTTACCACAGTAAGTGCTCATTACTGATCAGGTTAAGCTGGCCTCTTCCTAAAATGTGGATGTACCTTGCTAAATGAAAATATAAAAGCAGCAATAGATAATGTAGGCAAGGAAAAACAACTAGGCATGAGAATGGAAGTAAAGCTCTCAGAGCTCAGCTTCAGGAGCTCCTGAGGAACCTGAATGTATATAAGTCTCTTGAACCCAATAAGATGCTTCTCAGAGTCCTGAGAAAACTGCCTGGCATAATAGTCAAGCCACTCTACATGATATTTGAAAAGTCATGGCAGTCAGGTGAAAAATGTCATAAAAAGACATTCCAGTCCCCTGGTATCAACACAGGCTGAAGGATGAACAGATCAAGAGCAGCTCTGCTGAAAAGGGCTTGGGGGTGCTGCTGGATGAGAGGCTGCACATGACCCAGCCATGTGCACTCAAATCCCAGAAAGCCAAACATGTCCTGGGCTGTATCCAAAGCATTATGGCCATCAGGCTGAGGGAGGGGATTCTACCCCTCTCCTCCACTCTGATGACACTCCATTTGAAGTGGCTGCATCCAGCTCTGGGGTCCCCAGCACAGACATAGACCTGTTTTTGAGTGAGTCACCAAGATGGTTAGAGGGATGGAGCATCTCTCCTGTGAAGAAAGGCTGAGAGAATTTTGTTTGTTTAGCCTAGAAAAGAGAAGGGTTCAGGGTGACCAAATTGCAGCCTTCCAGTACCTGAAAGGAACTTCCAAGAAAGATGAAGAGGCACTTTTTACAGGAGCATGTAGTGACAAGACAAGGGGGAGAGGTTTCAAACTGAGAGTAGATTTAGATCAGATATTAAAAAATTATTTACTGTGAGGGTGGTGAGACACTGGAACAGAGAAGTTGTGAATGCTGTGCACCAGAAGTGTTGAAAGCCAGATTGGATGGAGCTCTGAGCAACCTGTCTAGTGAAAGGTGTCCCTGCTCACGGTGCAGGTGTTGGAATGATAATTTGCAAGGTTCCTCCTGTTCCAAACCATTCTGTGATTCTGTGAGAATGCAAAGATCAGAACTTGAAAAGAGTTAAATGCAGGTTAAGTATTAAAAAAATATAAAATATTTTGTATATTTATATATAATATATATATATATATTATAACTCTTTATAAAAGAGTTGAAAACAGGTTAAATAATTAATTCAAAGTTCTCCAAAGCTTTATTCTGGTTGCCCCCAATATTCAGCTCTGATTGAATTACACAATCTTGGAAATGCTGCTGTATCTTACAAAAACATAATTATTTACCAATGAAACAATGTAAATTGTACTGGAGCCAGACATTTCATTATACTGTTAATTTCTGTTAACACCAACTATGAATGACTTTTTTAGATTATATATATATATATATATATATATATCTTTTCACAGTAGGTATCTGGCAGCTTTTTTCCCAATGATATAGAGAAAATTAAGCAGGAAAGTTTTATTAAAAAAACAACAAAAGCACCCCAACTCCCCCCAAAAAAACAGCCAGCCAAACAAACAAACCTCAAAAAAACCCACCAAAAAACTCCCCAAACAAACAGTGAATAAAGCTCCAAATAGACTAAACAAAAAAAGATATTTCTGGTATGTATGTAACATTTTGCCCCAAGAAATCTTTCATAAGGTTATTTGTTTTTTTTGTCCTCTCCTTCAAAATGTAGATGACGAATTTTGGCCATGACTGAATTGCAATCAAACCATAAGTTTCTCTTAATATTTTTTCTTTGTATTCCTGTTTTATTCTGAGTAATTTAAATCAGACATTTCTATAAGAATCTTGCAGGTTAGTTAAAATTTAATCCTATAAATCACAAAAACATATCATCTGTGTGCCTTTGCTCATGATAGGTTGTCTTGAAATATTTTTTAGATGATTAGGGTATTTATGTGTCAACCTTGGTCCTATAAAGGTCTGGTTTTTAGGCCAAGGTCGGAAGAAGAATGATAAAGAATATTCTAAATGGCACTGTTTTGGGTTAGTTGTTTTGTTTTGTTTTTATCACAAGGATCAACCCATTCATTAACTTGTTAGCTAATTAACATTTTTTGTCTACTTTCCTAAAACAATAGACGCTTTGACTAACACTAAGTGTTAAATTCTAGGGAAAATAACTTATTCTTGAAATGATAAGTGTGATCTTAAAAATCTTCAAATGATCTGCTTTTGTCTGCAGATGGATAATGGTACTTTTCTATGCTCCCACAACCACCTGGGCACAACCACTTTAAGTAACTATAGAATAAAGTTGATAAAATTTATAGGACCTGTTATTAAGCCTTATCTCACAATTGTGATGTAGTATCATTAAGTC
Source organism: Parus major (assembly GCF_001522545.3). Lineage (NCBI taxonomy): Eukaryota > Metazoa > Chordata > Aves > Passeriformes > Paridae > Parus > Parus major. Next base: position 84,320,574 of record NC_031769.1, read on the forward strand.
AGTGCATATCTGAGTTACTTTAAAAAAATATACTGTTCACATTTTATCAGCATGGCTTCTTTTGCTTTGGAGAATGCAGAAAAAATTTTGGGTTTGCTTGTTTTTTGGATAAAATATTCAAATTTTTATTAAATTAAAGAACGTGTACTACTCAATTTAAAAAGAAATCTAAAACAATAGAGAAGAATGTAAAACAATCAGAGCAGAAAAAATTAAAATAATATATTGATAGACACCAAATACATTTAACATTAGCAAAGTGTGTAGACATTTTTGCTCTCTGTCTCTGCTGTATTAGCAATATAGAACAATACATATTAGCTTCAGGTGACAGAAAATTTATGCTGCCTTTGTAAATTAGTCAATCAATTAAAATTTTCAAATCTCATTGCTCTTCATTGGAGTGTTTGATGGAAATCAGAATTTTCTCTTGCTGATTTCAATTAACTTAGGTTTCCAATCAAGACAGACAAATTTTGATGTAATTTAAAACAGTATTTTAATAGAAAGTCATGCTGTCGACTCTGATATTGTTTCAACATGTAGTTAAGACATTTTATGAAAAATGTCACTTTCACATATGAGATTATTCTTATTAATGTAAGCATTTAAATAAAAACCATTTATTAATAAAATTTAAATATTAAATAATATAATTTAATATTTCTTATTGTGTAATATAATTTAATATAATTTATTATTAATATAAGTATTAATTTAATAAATATAAGCATTTAAGTTTACATTTCTATTGAGAAATACAAGATGATTAGCAATTTTTCCAAATAAAACTTAAAAGCAATTTTATTACCAAAACATGCCATGTCATGTTATTTATTTTCCATGCTTCCAATCCTGTTTTTCAGTTGTTCTGAATCTATTCCTAAAATGTATTTAACACATTCTTGTTTGTAAGACATCCCCAACTAAGCTACAAATTGAGGTGCATTCAGACTTTGAGAAACAAAGCAGTAACAACAGCTCAGTAGGTTTCTGCTTTATGAGAGTGCCGTCTTTTCCATTCATGTGGAATATTCCATTGCCATGACAAGCAAGAACAGAAATGTGTTAATAGAGACTGTGGTGGAATTTTTTAGGATGCTATAAGAGCTCCTGATTTTAAGGGTCTTTTTAGATGTGTGAGTGTGTATTTATAAATCCATCTTTTTGAAAAAAAACAGTGCAATTGAGCTCCTAAAGTCACCACAGCTTGTAATATCTGGGCAGGGAAGCATAAGATAAAAACATTCTTATGGAAATATAAACAGGTGTTGGAAAATATTCAGTGGACACGTAAATGCAATGTTATTTGTGTCCTGGAAAGAATTAAATGAAGCATGGTCCTAACATGCAGAGAAGGTTATACCATTGACATTTAATGAGAGAATAGACAGGAAACCAAACAGCCTCTTCCTTCAGTAAAGCTGACATTTTGTAAAAATAAATAATTGTAGTGGTAATTGAGGTTTCATACTGTTAGAAACTGGGATGATTCTTAGTGTAATTTTATTTTAAAAGACATGACTTTTACCAGGCAAATAATTTAAACTAGAAGGTTAAGTATTGTTTTCCAAGAAATTTAGCAATAGTCAGGGTATAAAAAACCCTATTTTAAGGTAACAATGGATGAAGACCGCAGGGAAAGGATCACTTCCCTTTATCTCACTGTGTATCTGACACCTTTTACCCAAAACATATATACTTTAAAAAGAAGAACCATCTCAGTAAAATATCATGACTTGTGCTTTTGCTATTTAGTGTTTGTGTTTCTCACTCTATTAGATGACCTATAAAAAAAACAGTGCAGAAATAAACCATAGCATTATTACATGCTTTTGATGCCTTCAGTTTTTAGCTTTTATATTCTTCACATTCTGTACTGCATTAGTGTCTAACTTTGAACTCTATATAGAATGCTAGTTAGCTTTCTTCACATTTTGGTCAGACTAAACAATCCTTCTGTACCTCAGAGCCAAGGTTACACCATTTGCCTCAGACCCCAGAAAAACAAAAGCGACTTGAGAAGAGTAGCCCATCAGGGGAATGTGACTTCATTATCTAAAGCTATAACTGGACAATTAACCTATGATATGCAAATATACCAAACTTATATCTGAGAAAACTCATGACTGTTGTCTGTCTTGGATGTAGTCTCTGTGAGCTTTTGCACTGCCCAAGGTGTATCCTTTGAAGGTCTTTTAAAAAATACCTATTTTGTTATTTTAACTTTGTCTAGCCTCTGTTTTAGGTAGCCTCTCCAAGGCATCACTTTTGATTACCATAATATCAGCTGTCATTCACAGTACAACACAAACTAGTTGCAAATCAAGAACTATTCAGCTGAAAATTCACTAAAGTATGGGAACAAAGTTTAAAAATAATAAACGGTATCTTTCTTAATAGTAATGAGCACAATTTATTCAAAACACTACTTATTACAACTCTTGTTCCATATAAAATAGAACTGCTTCCCTAGGAAGAAAATCTGTAATAGTTATTTATTTGAGGGGAGGGAGTCTCTGGTTTTGTTTGGCATTGGGAGGGAGAGGTGAGAGAGAGTATGGAATCAGACTCAGTATATAAGGTGCAACAGTAAAGTTTTCATAGGTTACAGAAGGAAAGTGGGAGATAAAGTTCTGCAGTGAATAATTGCAGTTGCCTTCCACCTCTGGGAACCTATACTCAAGCAAGGTCAAACAGAAAATTAATTCTGTGATCTCTTCACAGTCCCACTCTACAGTTAGAAAATGTCATGACCAAAACAGCAAGAGGCTTGCAGTTAAAAGCTGAGCTGCAAACACAAGGTTTTCACTCACATGCTTCAACCTCCGGCACCCTAAGTTTCCTCACTGCAGTGCTTAATGCGAGGTTATTGACCTGTGTAAGGTGAAGCACACCCATCTGTTAAAAATTTGTCTTGGCCTGTACACTTACTGACTTACTTTCTCATCCCTTAGTTTCTCAAGGGTTAATGGAAAATACAATTAATTACTTGCTACACCCTACAATCATAAAGAAACTACAAAACCTTGATTATACACTTAAAGGAAGCTATAGCACTTAAGAAATTACAAGACAGTTTTAGATCACTCATAGAAGTTTTGCACTGGGTTTGGTGAAAAAATTAATAGAAATTAGGGCAATGTGAGTTAACAAAATTAAACAAAACATTGTGTCTCAGTGATATTTAGGTTGGATTTTGTGACCTTTCTTTGGACCTTATAGAAGACAGCCCAGAGCATGCTGGCTTTATCTCATTCCCTATCACCACCTTTAGTGGTATCATATGGTCTGACAAAGGAGATTAGATATTAAATTACTGATTCATATTAATGCTCTGCATACATTTTTCCTTTCTTACATTTTTATGCTTCCATAGATACAATATTTCTGTTAGAACACAATTCAAAAGCATTTTGTATTCTCCCATCTTCTTCAACGTATACCATCTAGAGTAATTTACAATAATTTCAGTGCAGATTTAAGATTTTAAGGTCCCCATTTACTAGCCACATTTTTTGAAATGGTACTGAATATGCAAAATAAAAAAGTGTTTGCAAAATTAAGCAACAACATCTTTCATTGTGACTTGTCACTGTCATTTCCTGCCTATTTAAATGCTTCAGTGAAGTTTAGTTCCATTGTAATCAAGCAGCATTCCAACATTTTTAAACAGAAAAAAGATGTATTATCATCCCTCCTTTTGCTAAATAGTGAGGAGAAATAGCTTGACTGGATGGAGGTGGAATGTATGTGTGCTGTGTGGGTGGATGTGATCCATGTGTGAGAAATAACTACAGAGAAAAAAAATATTTTCATTTTAGTTTTTATAATGGTGTAATTTGTGATTACTTTCTGGTGCTAAAGCTTCTGGAAACTGTATTTCCAAAGCCTGCGTGATCCCCAATATTAATTATACTACAGACAAGTGCTTAGAAATAGGGGGCTTTTGAAACAATGATTTTCAAATATTATCCCGTAAATGATTTAACTTTTTATATCATTGACTAGCAAGCCACAAACAACAATGTTACTTACCAACTTTTAGAAGCAATGTGTTGAAATATTTAGTATATTCTGCTGTAAATAATGCAATTCATAAAACAAATATTGTTGCCTTACTGGAAGGTCTAGCATTTGTTACTCCTACTTACTAAAACTTCTCAGTCATGCTAGGAAAAAATCATTAGTCATAATTGTTCTAATATTTTTCTTGTCATTTAATTTTTAAAATTGTTAGCAGCGTCTACAGCAAAATTAAATTGTCCAGTAGAAAATCTGCAGTTGAGCACCAGCACAGCGTTTCCAACAATCCTTCTAACCCTGTGTCCTCTCTCCAAGCACAGTTAAGAGTTCATGCCTAGGGAAAAAGTTAAAGCAAAATAGTGCTTCACTTACTACTTATTCTCAGCTTTTGACAAGAGTTATCTTGAAGACAACTGTAGTTTTAGAACCCTCGAGATACTCTTTAGGAGCGAACTTGAGGGCTGCTTTCCATACCTTCCCTTGTTGACTACATTCTACTGAGTAGTGAATAGCTTGTAACCTTGACACTTTGCTCATCTATGAGATTAAATGCCAATGTGTTTCAAATGTTTTCTGGCTCCTCCAATGATGTTGAATTTTAGTCCACGGGTTTTGTTCAATACTTGCAACATTTCCAGTTAAAATGTCAACCAGACAATGAAACACTCAGAAGTAACACAGAAGTTTTTTTATCTATATGTCTGCCAAATAAATCCAAGCCTTATTCAGTATATCAAAAAATGTAAATAAGGATAAGATATTTTCATCACAAAAGTGTTTCATTTGAAATTTAAGCCTATTGTCTTCAAGGTTGACTAAGTGCTTTCTTCAATTTTACTTGGTTCTAAAAGATGGTTTTGGTGAAATTAAAATTATCATCTGACCAGAAAATAACCAATTACAATCTAAATCTTGAAGAAATTCCTTTTCACATGCCTTATCTTTCAATCCCTAAGATATGGAATACAATGTACTAGTTTTTAAATGTGAATAAGAGAGATTCTTTGGTTCACTCTGTCACACAGAAGTTAAGAAGGAACACAAAAGACATTTTTCTTCTCATAAGTGTGGAGTAAAAATTAATATCCTGCAAGTTCTCATAAAATTTAATGGCCATTCTGAATGACAACAAACAGCATTTTTCCTGAATGATTTGTAAAACATCAGGGAGGGGTCTGCTTCCCTTTGAGCTAGTACTGTATTTCACAAGAGCTCTTAATACACAATTTCCCTGTGAAAACGGGAAACAGCAAACATCCCAAACTTTCTCCAGTTGTTCTCCTCTGGGAAAAATAAAGGATGCCCTGTTGTCCTAGTTTCGGTCAAGGACGCAGTTAATTTTTTGCAGTAGCTGTGTGAGGGCATGTCACTAAAGGACATAAAATTATTCACACAAATGCCTCTCAGTCTTAGAACAAGAAAGAAGAAACTTTATTCTCTGACTCCAGTATTTATAGACTCTTGACAATGACCAGGGATTGGATAATCAAGTTGCCACCTTCCCAAGCACACTGGTCATGAGAAATGTCCATCAAAAGACATTTCTTAGAAGGAATGTGATAAACAACTTATGTTTATAGAACTCTCATGGAAAAGTAACTAAAGCTATGAAAACATTATCAGAAGGCTTTAATTTTCAGGACGACAAGGGCAGAAGCTGGAGCTGTGTGGATGTGGCCAAGACATTGTGTTGTCACCATCTTACATCATGACCATCAAAGAATGTACCTGGTTTCCCTGGTCCTGGGAAAACATGGTGGATGTCGAGTCCCACCCACTCATTGTTCCTTGTCTCAGCTTGGTGTGCATTTTGCATGTGAATCACCCTCTCTTTTGTACACAGTTGTTATTAGTATTATTTCTGTTACTTTTCATTTACTTAATTGTAATTGCCTTGTTGTTTCCAGTAAATTATTATCTCAACCCATAAACTCTGTTTTTTATGTCTCCCAGTGAAGTGGGGAGAGAAGCAAGCAGGTGACATCTAGTTTGGGAGAGTTTTGGTGGGGTGAGGCACTGAACTGGGAAATGTTTCCAAACCAGAACACCACTGTTAAGAGCAAGACGGAAGCTTGCCAGTAAAGAGCTGTAAAGGGTCCTTGAGTTGTGTAAGTTACACTAAATTTTTTTAATTCCCTCTGCTAAATTTTTCAGGGACAGGAGACTTGGGATCACAAAGCCACAATTAACAGCTGTTACCCATATATTCTCACTTGTAGTGAGATTTCCTTCTGTACTAACAAAGGATTCACTAAGGTTCACAGAGATTCTGACAGGTCTAAACAACATGGACCCATTCACATTTGCTACCTTTCCGAGTCAGGCTTTGTAGACACCAGTAAAAGTTTGAAATGCCCACTCTGTAAATAATTTTTCCCTACCTCTCTGTTGTTAAGGCAATTTGGTATTATCATGATGTCTAAAGTTTTAGCTTTCATATTTTCCAGATTCTGTACTGCATTAGAATATAACTCTGAACTGCATATAAAGTGTTAACAAGTTCTCTTCACAGGGTTGTTAGACACAACAATCTTTTTCCAGCCTGAGAACTAAGGGCACCATTGCAGCTTTGGGCCCAAAAAGTATAAACAGCAGCAAACAGGGGAGAACAGTCTGGAAGGATGGGGCTTCATAACCTGAAGCTGTAATTGGACAATTAACCCCAATATGTAAATGGACTAAAACTTATAAAAGTGTGAAAACTCATGACTTGGAGTCCATTTTGGGTTCATCTTGGGTAGAGTCATGGCCACGCTTTTGTACTGCCCTACGTGTATCCTTTGAAGGCCTTTTTAATAAATACCTAGTTTATTCTTTTAACACTGTCTAGCCTCTGTTCCAGGTAGCCTCTGAAGGAATCAATCACAATTCTCTTTTTATTGGTAAGGTTTATTTTGGACTCAGTAGATAAATACTAAAAATGTTACATCCTCTGCTTTCAACTGAAAGCCTCTACTGAAGTAATTAAAATAGATAATTTTCCATTTTGTTTTGTTGTTTGTTTGCTTGGGTTTTTTTTTTTTTGGTTTTTTTCACAATTTGCCCCATTAAAAACCCATAATTTACTTCGAAAAGAATCACAAAATAGGCAATGGCAACTAATAAGAATGAACAATGTGCTGGAAAGGAATTAAATAATAATCACTTAAAAAGGAAGAACAATATGTCTAAATTAAAATGCTGGTCAACAGAACACAAAGCTGACATTTACAAAGGTTATGTTTGACTGTAATAAAATAAATGGCAGCTCTTTGTGTACACAGTTGTCAATTAGCATTGCATATGTCTCTCTTGGATACATTTATTTTTGCCAATGATTTCTTATTCAAGATGCAAATATCTATTATTAATGTTCAGTAAGTACTCCTGACTGAGGGAAATAACTAAGAATAATAGTTGCCTCTTTTTATTAGCATTTTCTTTTCATGGGAATGTCACTAAAATGAAAAAATAATGTAACCTCTAAAATCAACAGAATATTTTGGAAACAGAAGAATTAAATACAGTAGAAATAGAAGAGTTACAAGAAAATCCTTCTTACTGTAGATTCAAGTGAGACAAGAATTATTCTTTTTAAGGTTAAATTAACGCAAGTAAATCTGTTATTTATGTACTTTAAACTTCTCATCTAAAATAGGGCTGCTAATGCAGACATGATTTATCTTGAATAAAAGATTTTAGCAACTGAAGGCAAAAATTATTTGCAAAAACATTCTTATTTATTGCAATGCAACTGTGTGCCTCCATAAAAGCCCAAACTTTGTGAGTGATTTATCTATAACGAAAATTTTATTTCCTCTTTTGCTGTTTATCAAGATAAGAAGCTCTCCAGCTGAAACTCAGAAGGGATTGAATATATTCTTCTGGCATTGGCATGGAGTGCCACTCTGCCTCAAGTGGAAATGCAAAGGAAGCTGGCTGCATCACTCATTAAGCTGGAGCTTTGCTGGATGCTACACAGACCCTTGGGTGGCACACAAAGGGGCTCATTGCCAGAATCACATATCAGTGTCAATTTAAGTCAGATTCTTTTCATGATTTTGCAGCATGTAGTAAAACCTGTTACTTTCTCTCCTAAAGAAAAATATGTATAGAAATACACAGACAACTTTTCACAAGACAGAATTAGCCATCAGTAGCCTGATGTACACGACACCAGAAAGGGCAGCTGAGAGTATTCTGGTTCTAGTCTTTACTCAGAATAATTTGTAAATTTATTTTTAAACAGACATGGCACAAAAAGAACAAACAATCCTGGCACAAACAATTTGAAACTAGGTGTGGTGGGTTAAGCTGCTCCTGCCAGGAGCTAAACCCCTGCCCAGCCTCTTGCTCACTCATCTCTCATGAGACAAGACATTCTCTCATCAGACAAGGCAAAAACAGAAGAAAGGCAAGAAAACTTCAAGTCATGACAGCTTAATAAGGAAATCAAAAGATGCTTGCAGAAGCAAAACACTCCCCACTGGCAGGTGGATGTGCAGCTGCTTTCTGGGAAATCAAGTCCTGAACATGTGTAATAGTCGCTTGGTAAGATCAGTGTCATAGTCACAAGCATCTTCTGCTTCCTCCTCCTCTCCTCAGGATTTTACTGATAAACATGACATCATAGGGTATGGAATATCCTTTTTGTCAATTTGTTAGCTGTCCAGGCTGTGTCCTCTCCCAACCTATCACCTGCAGCCTGAGTCCTGTGGGGAAAAGCCTTGATGCTGTGGAAATGCTGTGACAGCCAAAACACTGGTGTCTTACCAACACCCCAGTAATATGTCTACCGTGAGGAATATCTGTTTCCCAGACAGTTTCATTATGAAATGTAAAACATAATTGTTCTAAACACTTTGAAATGAAGGGCTTCAGCCCCTGCCCATGTGAACATTTTTGTATCCTGCATGTACAGAGATACTGAATCTCAGTAAGTGGATATAGTTTCAGACCTATTCTACATTTCCATGTTTACTGCCAGTCAGCTGAAGTCAGCTTTTGTGGTGGATTCTGACCTATAGAGAACTCTGTCAAATGAAAATCTCTTCAGGACTTCACATGATTTCTAGTGAAACCAATGGCAACTTCTTCCTTTTATACCAGCATGATTACCTCTGCCTATTTCTTTCATATATTAACATTTATGTTTTGTCGAAAAATTTGTGCAGGCAAAAAAAAATAATCCATAATCATTTCTTCCAAGTCAGTTTCAGTTAGAAGCTTTTTTTGAGAAAAAACTTTGATATTCTGCCTATCAGTATATTCAATACGCAAGCCAAAAGGGGATTTAAAGGTGCTCTTTTGAAATTCTCTATTTCTCTAACAATTATTTATATAAAGTACTTTATCTAAGCAAATATGTTTCATTTTAATATGTTGAAAATGAGGCAGTTTATATGATAATTATTTATGCCTTCGGTATCTCCTATATATAATGAATATTTCATTGGTACTTATTTACATCTAGAATACTAACAAAACGCTAAAATTTATTTCCACATGAACTTGCTGACAATTTAAATGTAATAACATCTATAATAAACAAATATACTGGTACCAAGGCACAATACAAAAGTGTTCAGCAATAGTCTGCTAAAGATCAAAGGCTTTGCTCATCTCAGGAAGAAGAGAGTTCAGGATTTATTCATGGAATAAACGTGAAAATCATATTTTTTTATTATTTCTAGTAAATTATAATGTAATGTTGTGTGCATCTAATATTTATCTGAGACATCCTACTTATGACTACTGCAGAGCATTCCATTCTGAATTTTTACCTCCAATTTAAACCAAGATAAATGCAATCATTCAACAGAGTCCACATAGAAGCCCTAGATGAGTAAAGGCATACTCCCAAAATGTATTATATAAATAGAAATATCTTCTGCAGAAATGTAAATCTTTTAAAGGCAGTATTTTTAGAGAAGTAAATGCACAGTCAGATGAGAGATACATAAAGAGATGTTTCATATCATTAGTTATACCTCAGCAGGAACTGTCAATACACAGTCCTTCCTGTCAAGATTTAACACCTTTAACATTTAACTCAGAACTCAGTTTGGAAAGTAGTTCAAGAAGTTAACTATTTAAGTATAGGTACCATCTGCCTAAGTAGCATCATCACCACTGTATTACTCAGTAAAAAGGTACTCTCCCTCAAATTTCTTCTTTTTCTTGTTGGAAGCTGCATTCTTGTAGTACTATGTCTAACTTACAAGGAGCCAGGGAACTGTATGACTGACTGTTAATTTACATCTTGACCATGTAGAACTACCACTTAAAAAATATTCTTTCCAGTTTCTTCCAGAACTTCCGAATATTCCCACCAGTGAGAGACGAGGAAAACCTAAATCTCTGTGGAATTCTTCAGATGTGTGAAAATATGCCATGTTCTACACCCAGGCCTCATGCATGCTCTCAATCTATGGAGTGAATATGTACAATTTATCAGCTGATATGCTAGATAGACACAGTCCCTAGCTAACTAACTTGCCTTCCTTTTCCAGAAAGGCGATTTATTATTGGCAGACAGACAGATTACAATGGAGAAAATCCTGAAAGTACCAACCTGGTCTGGAACCCAGTTCATCTGGATAGATTTTGAATTTTTTACCATTCCCATTTCCATAATTTAAATATTTGTACTATTCATGTCGTTAGTTTTAGTATGACTAGGCAACCCTGAGTGAGGGTTGCCAAGTGATTCTGCAATTCAATTAGCTCTATATTTAACAGTATATAAAGCAAATCTTAAAGTAGCAAAACAGGACACATTCCACTGAGATAATCTCTTATCTATACATGCATGAAGTCTGGGTCAAACCGTAAACCTAGTGGTGTACATCCCTTCATTGCACATAGAATACTTAGGAAAGAACTTGACCTTCTGTGTTGTCTTCACCATCTTTGTTTACTTGGAAGAGGAAACTTTCATTTAGCACAAGGTTTCACTTTTGAAGCAGAAAGATTTTTTTGTGACTGAGAGCTTTTCTGGACATTTTCCTGGATGAAAGAAGTGTCCTTAATTATTCTTTAATTTTTCCCACCTGTTTTTTTTTACACACAGTGTATTTGTCAAATCCATGCTCCCTCTGAAATGCTTTGAACTCTGTAGTGCTCACCTCTGTTCACTGGGCGCTCTGAACTGTTTTCCAGCTACAAACTACAGAGCACTGTAGTTTATCCTGAGGTAATTTTTAAAGCCAACAACAACAGCCTGTGCTATCATATCACTATTAGGAGAACAGTGATTCAGTGACAGTGGTTAAAGGCACCTATGGATGATAAATCTTCCCTTATGATTTCCGTGGGGTAGTGGTGGGGAGGAGTGGGATGAAACAAAAACACTCCTTGCCATTCAGAATTTACTTGTCAAGATAAAATGAAAATGTTAAAAGAAACAGAAAGTACCTAGAAAATGTAAGAACTAATTATTGGATAAAAAATATAACTTCATTTTTCTATTTCATAGGTTGATGATAGTGTAGCAGAATATCAATTCCCAGGGTAAGGAAAATTAGCTAACTCATTCCAAAGTATCATACATAAATCATAAATCTAAACTGCATACTATTTATCTTTGTTTATATAACAAGTCTTCCTCTAGATAACATATGGGAAAACCAGAAGGCCATGTCACTATTACTCAGGCAAATTCCCTAAGTAAAATAACAGCCAATGATGAAAGATTCCATATTATTTTCAATCCTAAATTCATGGAACAGGAGAAAATAAAGATATCAAAGAAAAATGTAATAAAGTCTTGCATATCCTTTGCCATAAGGATGGCAAAGCATTCCCTTTGTAAAATGTAAAGTCTTGCATTCCCTTGCCATAAGGGAATAATATTGCTGTAAAAAAACCCAACTACTTCTTCTACCAAATACGCATTAGGTCATGGGTGCTCTGGAAGATTCAGCACTTAGTGCTGTAAACTCATGCTGTTTCATTCCTTACTCTTATCCTTTCCAATCCCTCGGTTAAGTCTAGCTAGTTTTCCTAACTTGGTCTCCAAGGAAATGAGCCTTAAGACCTTTGTATGTCTGTCTCTCAAAACTCTGCTTTCAATCAAAACCGATGAAAATAACTGAGGTATCAAAATCATTAAGTTTTTGAAACTTGCATGGAAAAGGCATCTAGGTAGAAGACATCCCTTCATAGGAAGGAAATGTTGCAGAATTAGCTCAGCTGGGTAATTAAGTACCAGGAACTTGGGGAATTGTAGGAAATCAACCATCATCATATGTGTTTTCCACAGAGAAGTGTGTTTCAGTTCCAAAACAAAAGAGGCCTTGTAGAACATGTTTTTTTCTCCAGGCACAGGACACTTCATCGGAAATCTTAATATTCAGTCTTCTGGGCTATTTCTCTCTTATTAAAATCAATATAAAGCATTAGACTCTCACAATGTGCAAAGATGTTATGCTATATTTTCAAAAGCTTTTTTAACTCCTTTAAAGAGCATCTTAATTTCCTTTACTCTTATTGAGAACTGAATGCTTAAATCTCTCAGGCACTTTTGAAATTGTACTAGAAAGATAATGCAAACTGTACATCTCTACTGTGCTTATTATAGTTCATCTCACATTCAAAAATGGCATTGTTTAAAAGTTAAAAGCAGACTGAAACTTCTGATATATTCAGATTACAATATGGAGGAAAAATTTACTTTATCTCTCTCAAAACAATGCAAAACCCCTACTTTTCTGCTAGTACCATTTTACAGATGATGTTCTAGTCATTTAGAATTGCAAATTGGAAGGCTCTTTAAGAGAAAGAAGATACTTTCTGGGTGAGTAGAAAATATGAGAAAATAATCTGTATTTTTTAGCAGAATACAATTTTTTGGGGGGCATGGGATATCTTTCCCCCATAATACTTTGAAATAGCATCTTAATACATGAAGAAATATAATTTTGGTACATCTCTTCAGTATTGAGAACACCAATAAATTCTATATAAAAGAATTTGAAAAAAACCCCAAAGCAAATTATCAGAGAAATATTGAAGGCTTTTCTTTTCATTCCTGAAATACATTAAAGAAATTGCACACAGAGAAGATGATGTTAAATCCAAAGCTCACAATACAGATTTATGTCCTGATGCCTAACTAGGCAGAGGCTATCCAGTGAAAGAAAGAAAGGACCTAACTTTCCTCCCCATCAATATGGGGATTCAAGCAATTGGCAAAGCCATGTCCTGACTTGAATGATGCTGCAGCACTCAGCAGTCACCTGAGACTGCAGTAATTCAGCAGCTGTGATGCAGCATGTGCCAACAGGCATCCCACATGCTGAAAGCTGCACTGAAGAAGTCTTTGTCAGCACAGAGCAACCGTACTGAATTTAGCGACCAGAAAAATTATTATCTATTCCTAGACACCTAATTAGATTATTTTCATATTAAGCAATCATGTGTAAATAGATGCATATACAGATGCAAATGAATTGTTATAAACAAAACCTTCAGAGTATGGTGAGGTTTCCAACCACAACTGCAAATTCTACTATACTGAAACAGTGAAAAAATATTTAAAAATAAATTGCTCTTCCTTGCTGTTGCTTATTATTGCAGAGAACACTATGAATATGTATTGAACTTGAAACATGAATTCGAGTGCTTGGCTAAAGTTGGGAGGACCTTATCCAAAATGCATTCTTGCTAAAACAGCACATCCCTACCACGTTTACAAAACTGACCCTTAGGTTTTATTGGAAATGCTGTAATATGTGAAATAAAAAAAATTTTAAAAAAAAGTTTGTTATTCTTTCATTGGTAGGAAAATAACTTATTTTGTGAGCAGCAGTAGTAAACAAGCACATTTCTAAGTTTTTTTTCCAGTGTGGATTCTCTGATAAGGATTACATCTTTTTGCTCAGAGGGGAAATCAATTTACCTGAGCATCTATTGTAATGACATTAATGGAAATAAAAGACACTGGCCATTTCCACCCCAGGTCAAATTGGTAATCGGGTTATAAAGTCATTAAGAAGGAGAGAAATAGAAAAGACAGCTATAGTCACAGTGTGCAGACTAAGAATGAGAAGCTGGGGGGACAGGACACATACACAAAAACCCCACCTCAAACTGATTCCATTAACCTGATCAATGCTAACTGTAGTTAACTTTTTTTTTTTTCTTTTTTTAGTTTTTTTTTTTGTTTGGGTTTTTGTTTGTTTGGATTTTTTGTTTGTTTGTTTGTTTTTTAATCAGAATTCCTGTGAGGACTTTTTATCTGATCATGCCTCATGTCTCTCTTAATAGTTTTATAACTACTTAAAACCCTAAACAGACTGAACAAAAAAAGAGACTAGAACCAAATTATATCACTCAAATTCCAGAAGTTAAAGAGACTGACTCTTCCTCTTGCAGTCTTCCACTGAGAGTCTTACACTCTCAACAGAAATCTTCAGGTATAAGCAGAAATGTAAAAGGTATCAGAGAAGGGCAAAATCATTGTAACTGCCACAAATGTGGAGAAAATATTAAATGGCATTTAGGTCTTCTTAGGAAGCAGTGTTGCTTGGATAAGAGTCAAATTTGCAAAAGGCAAGTCTACCATAGTGCTTACAGAATTGTCTGGCACAATATTAAAACACAGCTCAAGAAACAACAGTATGGAAATTTGCAGTATCCCTCTACATACCCCTCACTTCCAACCAATCCACCAGGGATGCTTGCAGGCTTCTGCAGCAGCTTTGGAAATCCAGTTTTTAATGTCAGATTTTAAATTCTCAAGTAGTAAATTTTGAACAGCTCAGCTAAAGCAAAACAAGAGCTTTATCAACCACAAGAAAAAAAGATGAATCAACCCATAGTAAGAGATAAAACAAGTCCTTTTATCCTGGCAATCATAACAGAAACATAGTCTGCAATTGATTATTGTCCAGTTAGAATATATTTTGCTGGCATTTTACAAGACTTAAGAAGCTATAAATTTTTTCTCATCTTTGCAGATGCAGACCACTTTAAACCTGGGCATGTTTCATGGCTGTTTAAATTTTATTTTTTTGAGCTATATCACATGTCAGCCTTTCAGATAGTCAAAAACTCCACAGATTCCCAAATGGCCAATTAACGTTCTCAGACACTCACTAAGATTTTTCTTAATTCAGTAACAACTAAGAAAACTCTTAAGGGTATGTATGGTATCATATATCACAAACCACTTTGTTCTAATTTCAGCAGCTGTTCCAGACTTTCAAAGAAAATGGATTGACTTTTTTCCTACAGCAGTGGTGGGGTGGCTGACATCACATTTATATCAGGCCCATTCCAAGTTGAGCCAATATTATAATAAGCTTACATCTGACATGCTGGGTGTTAAAGGGAACCTATGTTATTCAGAAATATTTGGTAAGTTCCAAACAAAGCAATGCTGGAAAGCCCAGTCCAGTGCAGCTATTAATCATTAATTGTGTTATTATTATTATTGCATGCACTCCTAAGGCACTCTCCACAGTCCATCTGGTGTGGCCCTTGCATAATTTAATATTACAACGGCTCTTTACTGAGAAGAAGGAAAGTGAGACTTTCTCTCTCTTTTTGCCTGGAAAGGGCTTCTTTGCCAAAATGACAAACCCAAATGACAAATACACATAGTGTTCAGGATACAACATCAGCAACACTCTAGCATCCAGTGACAAGGTGACAATCGTAAAGGCATAAGTTTGACAAACTGCCATGAGAAATAACTCTTAGCTTAGCCTTGTGGTTTTCCTGATAGAAAATTCTTACAGAGGCAGATATGTTGAAACAAACAACCAACTAAAAAGCACCAAAAAACCCACAACAAACAAACAAAAAACCCAAGCCTAAAAATATCTCTTCCTGCCCTACAGAGTCAAGTTACTCTTCTTCATTATAGCTCCCAGTCTAGATTTGGAAAAAGAAGACAGCCATAAGTATCAGGGTCCCATGCAAGTAAGAATTAGCAGAGGAGGATTCATGACTAATTTGGAAACCACAGAATTAAGGAAGAATACAGAAAAATATAAATAATCTATGCTACAGGGAAGAATTTTGACTTTGTTTCAGAAATAAGCTAATTATGAATGATAGAAAGCACAAATTATTTTCCTAATTGA
This sequence comes from Parus major, assembly GCF_001522545.3. Taxonomy (NCBI): domain Eukaryota; kingdom Metazoa; phylum Chordata; class Aves; order Passeriformes; family Paridae; genus Parus; species Parus major. Next base: position 84,336,671 of record NC_031769.1, read on the forward strand.
TGCAGTTTTAGAAACTGAAAAATAAACATTTATGGAGACTTTTTAAAATAAAACTGGAATAAAGGTAAGATTCTTTGCCAATTTACCACTAGTACAACATTTATATTCTTCCACTTTAGTGTCTACTCCTTGTGATAACACTTGCATCAAGCAGAGTTTTAGGTAAAGAGAGATTAAAGTCACCAGCTGATGGAGGAAAAAGACTGTAGGCAAGGAATCAATGGATCACAGGAGGCAAGAAGATGGATGGTACTTCAAGAAAGGGCAGGACTGGGAATAAGTTGTCATGTGCAGGCAGGCACTACGTCTTGTCATTTGTTGGCACTTGGAGTCTCAAAGTAAAATATTTCGTTCTTGAAGACTTTCTACATAGTTCTCTGACTCTTGTCTGACCTCCACAATTCCAGTTAATACACAGATTTTGAATTTATAATGCATCTACATAGGAATAGGCAAGTATTATAGCATAATAATATATATAACCCATATAATAATATATAGTATAATAACAACCATGGTAAAAGGACTGGCATGAAGGTTATCCTACTCTTCATTTAGGAAACAAAGTCCAATCAGTGATATATATCTATATATATATAATTATTCACAACATAAGCACATTTTCCTTCCTTTGTTACAAAGTATATGAACTTTCACACACTTCTCCCTCTTCTAAACTTGAGATAATGTAAATCTGTTCCAGATTCTGAAATGCAACTTAATGCAGCATAATCTTCCCCATCATTAGATGTTTTAGTTTTTGTTCAGCAGATGACTTTTTCCAGGTAACTCTGGACTTCTGAAAATTACTGTTGAAGACTCTCAGACAAATAAAAAAAATTAATTACTATGCAGTACACATTAACATTAATGAACTATATACTTTGGCAACATATACATGGAAGAAATTATCAGCCCAGAGGGGTAGACATATAATTTAGAAAAATGACTTACCATGAAGATGCAATACCAGAAATTATATTAAATTAAAAGAGTTGGAAAAAAAAGCATATTTAAAACAAGAATTTATTTTATCATCACACTACACAGAAAGAAGAATAATACACATTAGAAGCAGGACTTGGAGTAATTTATCACCTGTTGATTCTAAATCATCAGTGTGATGTAACCAGGAAGAAAAAAAGACATAAAATTATGAACTTAATAAATATGGGAAGACATTAATACCATCAAAAGATATAAAATATCAGATGCAAGTCAAGTCACACATTTTTTCACACATATTCAATCACCCATATTCAATTTGGCTTTTTCAAACTGAACTAGTTATTAGGAAGATCAAATAAGGGTTAATTAAAGAAGAAAGGTGATGTCTAAAAACTGAGGTCTAGAAATTGCCTGAGTTATTTGAGCCTGAAAAGAAGATTCAGAGGAGATATGATTACTGACTAGAGATATAGCAAGTAGGTAAGTATGAGAAAATTGAGAAAGCAGAGTTACTTATATCTACAGACACTATTACTATGTGAAAAAATTTACATACCTGGACTACAAATCATGAGTTAGAAAAAAGTACCTAACCACCAGAAGGTGCAGTTTCTCAGAACAGAGACATTGTAGGAGCAATGGAGATAAAAAATGGATCCTGATAAGTGAAGGTGTTAAATAATTTTAGTATTTCAGCATTTAGTAATTTTTATTAGCTTAGCATGAGTCCTGTTTTTCATACGATCTTTTCCAGTTTGATAGCTTGGTTTTCAGGGAAACATCTCTTTGATGAATGGTCTCTCCAAGAAAAATCCAGCTATGTCTATTTCAGCAAAAGAACACTTAGATCTTCATATCTTTATTCTTAGGTCTGTGCTGTCCTGTAAGAGTGAAGTTATAAGACATGGGAAGAAAGAAAAACAAGGGTGTCTCACTGAGGTCTCACAATGTGAAATGAACACAGATTTCCCACTTTCTATGCCAAGTATGTTATAATAACTGAGGTATGATTAGTCACAACAAGATCTGTATTCAAATCAACAAGTCCAGTACTGGTCACATTCTGAGTGCATAAAAACCTCCAAAGCTCTTAGACTTGTAAGAGTCTTCCTATTTTAAGTCTGCACTGCTGAGACATCACACATATGGTCATCTAAAATCCACGGGATTGAATCAGTCAAGTACATCTGGATCCACGAAAAAGGGCCTATGATAGTGCAAAGTTAGAGAAAGACTGTGCTGCTAAAAATAACTGATATGCATTTTGCAAACACTCCATCAAATTCAGCTGTGACTGATGATTCATTTCATAAATAAAATCCCAAGGCCATCTAAACCTAACTTCTTGGGCATCCCATATTCATACCTAGCTGCACCTTCATTGTCCCAGCTGTTATTAAGTCTGCAGAAAGAGATTTATTATCCTAGTCACTCTGAAAAACAAGCCCAGTGCCATTTCTGAGTTCCAAGCTCTAAGTCAGAGGAGTTTTTTTCAGGTTCAGACAAGTTTGCTTTTAACTGCTCAGATTTACTGTGAGTTGGTGTAATAGCATCATATTGCATTGTCTCCTGACTAAATTAATGTCCCTGTTTTTGTTCACTGGTTCTGCCAAGATCTTTAAAAATCTTTTTGGATATTGCAATGTTACTAAATGAAAGGTCTGGTTAGCAGGCTCTTTGGGGCTGCATTAATATTAAAACTGGCTAAAATTCTATATCAAAAGCACAGAAGTGTTCACGAGCAATGATGCTCTGAAGCTACAATGTTTTGCAACATTACTGTCAAGATCTGTAACCTTTATTTCTGTAAACTGGCCTTAATCCAAATAGACTATATGATTATCTAATGCGCTTATGCTGGGTGAAAAATAAGATGATGATTTGAAGCTCACTTTCCTTTCTCTAAGGACCTTTGCTGGACTGTGCTAGAGGCAGATTGAGGCAACAAAGAGAACTTAAAAAAGAAAATTAGGAAAAGACAGCTACATAGAGGATGATGGCTGGAGGAATGCATAAGGAGTCAACAGTAGCCAAGACAGATAATCTTTATCTCAGAAAAAATGAGTAAATGTAAAAGAAAGGATCTTCAGATAGAAAAAGGGAAAATAAAGGCATTTTCTAGGTTTGTCTCTCTAGTAACTAGTGTTCTGCATATTAGGAACTATTTTTTTATTACTTTTCTGGTGTAAATACAGATACAGAAATAAACACCTAAATTCACTCCTTAAAGAGAAACAACAATTTCATCAAATAACAATCTAAATGAAGTACAAATAGAATCATAGAAAATCATTAGAGTTTGAAATGACCTTTAAGATAGTCAAGTCCAACCATGTATATATAGTAGGAATAGATTAAAAATTAAAAGGTCAGAAAGGAAAACTGCATCATCCATAAAGGAAAGTGAAATCTATTTATTCAGAGAAACCACAATAAGAAGATATTTCAGCTAAATTAAAGCAAAGTATTACTGAAAACAATTCTTCAGCTAACTCTAAGCTTTCAGAGAAATTGAATGCTGACTGAATTTTCATGAATTGAAGTACAGTGAAGACATACTGAACTTAAATATATTTAACCATCTCTTGGGAACAAGCTATTCAAAACCATGTGCTATTCAAAATACCTCTTGGACTTCTTCAGTCTTGATGTACAGCCTAGTGTTCTAGGTAACATTCAAAACAGCAGAATAAATAGGAGACTTCACTGATAAATTTATAAAAATCGAAGTAAATAAAGTAAATCCAAAAGGTTGAAGATGTTTCTGAAAAAAATTAGAAATAACTGCATGTAAATAAATGTGATTCCCAGAGGCTTATGTGTGTATTTACAAAAAGTGGATTGAAATAGTCAGGATGTTGCTTAAAGTCAGCCCATCAGTTCTAACTGAAAGTAACACAGGAACATATTTTTGATGGGTCTCTAATTGCCATAAGTACTGTCTCATCATAAACCTATTTAATGTGTAAATAAAAGTGAAGAGAATCAAGGACAAGAAAATGAGTTAACCACTCACAGTACCTAGAGGCAGAGATATCACCTGGAACGAAAAAAAACAATTAGTAAGCTTTAATTTTGCTTATGTTTGAATATTTGCTTAGACAAGCCAAAGTGTATGGCTGCACTTTGAAAAAAACAAAAGGTGTTAATTAGATACAGAATCAAAACTCTTTTTTGAAAATTTTTATTTATGAAACCAAGCAAGCTGTCTGCAGAAAAGGAAAAGTTTAAAGGGAGAAGAAATGTTTTTTAACTAGTGAATACTGAACATAATCATATAAGAATGCATATACTTGAAATTTTAAAAAAACAGAAAAAAATTCTAATAAGAGATATTTCTCAAACTTCAGGGCTGTGCTTTGTCAGATATCTCACAGACTATTTGCCTTCTTATCTTTATGTAATCTGCCATGAATAATGGCATAATGTCTGCAATTATATTTTATGGCATTAAGTAATTGCTTAAAAAGGTGACCAGCAGCATGATACTATGTTCAAATTAATTTCATTACACCAGAATTCATGAAGATATGTTCAATTCACCAGCAAGGTCTTTATGAGACATACCTCAGAGAATTTCTGATTCCAAATATCAATAATTTATTAATGAAGAGAACTGAATAGAATGAGGTAGAACTTGTCAAATGGTTACTTGGGGCCCTGATTTCCCAGATTCTCTGAATCAAATACTACATATACCTCCATGTGCTATTGTCATCATTCTTATTTCCACTAATTATTCTATTACATGTCCTGAAAACACATAAGCAATTTTTTTGTCTAGATATGGTTCAAATGTATGCTACATTTTCACAGTTGGAATTCATCATCCTGATGCTTATTATAAGGAGATTCATTCTAGCAATGCATATATAAATCCTGTACCTGTTAAATCCTCAATCTGTGATACTCTAATCAACAGAACCTACTTTTACTGTAGGCCAACTTGAAAATGAATCAATATTCTCACTTAGAAAAAGTCACTGGGCATAGGGGGACAATGGAAAACATCTATGTTACATGTTGCTCAGACCTAAAGATTGTTATGTAAATCTATTCAGTCTCGATTTTTTGTGTGAATTTCTACCTGAGAGAACTGGAGAGAAAACAACTATGGTTGGGATCAGAGCAAAAGCAGTTTTAAAATCCTAAGGTACATTTCTAACCAGGCCTGACACAGTTCGTAGATGGCAGCTTCATTGAATACAAAACACTTACTGAGAACTAAGTAGACACACATTGATAAGAATGTGCTACTATCTCTTGCAAGCAAAATTATGAAAAATTGCTAATTTAAATAAAATTGCTTATTTGATTACTAATTTCCTCAGAGAAGTGCAATTCAGGAAACACATTGTCTTGGTTCTAGAAGACAGGTGTCTTCTAGGGAGAGCAGGAGCCTCCCTTGGGATGAACGAATGTAGACCCCCTCCCTCCGAATTATTATAAATTTGAAATCAAGGGGCTTTCAGGCAGAGATCTAGGGATAGGAATAACAGTTCTTTACTAGTGTAACCAGGCAAACAAACAACAATAACTACAGCAATAACAAGAACACAGAACCAGGGACCCCGGGACAGTTTTCTTGGCTGAGATGGGATGGAGGAGAGGCTTTGTTTTCACAAACCCCCTCAGGCAGTCAGTCCTGGTGCTCCTGCAGGGCCCTGAGGAACACTCAGCTGGAACAGCAGGGATGAGCTGAGATCCTGGACCGGTGGCTGGGGTGGATCAGCAGCTCCGCGGTGGTGGCTGGCACTGCCACACGTCCCGGCAGGACAGGGGGTGCGAGGCCGCCAACAAAGAGGGGAGAAGGAGAAGAAGCAGCCGCTCCGTCTGGGTGATGGCGAAATTCCCTTCTCTCCACCGCAGCAGCTTCGCGACCAACACACCAACGTCCTTCCCCGAAGCCGAAGAAGGCCCAGCTAAAAAACTGTCCCCACCCTCTTTTTCTGCCCCTTTTCCTCCCCGCCTGGGCCCGGCCACTCTTTGTCCGCTGTGAGCACCCTTAAGTACCGGCAGTTAGCTTGTCTCAGCACATAATGGGTAAAAATTCCCTGGGCAGGCCAGAAGGACAAAACAACAAAAAAAAAAGGACACCTAACCCTCAACACACATGAAAAAAACCCAAAAAACAGTCTCTTGACTCTATCTTTGAGGTGTTGAACAAAGTTGGTTTTTTTTTGCCATGTCATTTCATGAGTCGAATATCTCTTCAAATAATCCATCAGCATCTTCTCTCAGGAAATAACACAGTGTGACACAGTGACTAACCACAGACATGCAGTGTTTCCAGAATCCATGGGTTCCCACACCACAACAGGTCTGAGAAAGGAACTACAAGAGATCCACATTCTTCTGGAGAGGTAGATGAAATCTGAGCAGCTATTGAAACAGTTAAAATTGCACTAGATCTTTAGTATAAGAATTTGACTAATTTTTTTCATAATCTGACATCCTAGAAACTCAAGCAAAATAAATTAAATGATAGCTGCCTCTGAAATGATCTTCCTCCCTGACTGGGATCATATACAGCAACAATATTTCATTAAAAAATTGATCCAATAATTTACCATAAGTGGTAAATTTATCAGTAACAATAGCTTCAGAGAAGCTACTCTATATGAAACACTTTACTAACTGTTTAACATTTTTCTAAGTTTTTTTGCTATTAAGATTCCCAACATCCCTTACAAACTAATTATTATAAACAATGAAAAACAAACGCAAGCAACTGGCAAATCACCAAACAATCCTTAAATTAATAGTTCCATTTTTCTTATACCTGAAAAGAGGAAATGAGAGCACCTTGAACCCAGCTACTAAAGAGGACCAGTTCATGTAAAGTTTCACTCTAGTGAATTCAGTACCTGACCCATTTCTAACCTTTATAATGCCTCTGATATAAATTAGCATATTCAAATTATTTGTCTGAATGGAAAGGACCTTTTTGACAATTGAGAAATCAAAGATTAAATTATCAGCATTTCATGTGAAATTCAACTCACTGCTGAGGGCCAGGTATACAGGTAGATCTATAATACCTTCTTTTGAGATTTGATTATTCGCTTGAGTCAAAAAAGTTACCTCCTTTCTTCTCTTTCTTTTGATCACTGAAAGTTAGCAGCCTCTGACTCCTAATGGATTTTGACTTTTTTGTGTAGTTTTTCAAGACACAGAAGCACAGCAGGGAGCCACATAAAACACTTTAGGTTTCTGAAAAAATGCCTTAAGAATCACTTAGGAGTTCACAAGAATTAGCAGAAGTGAGAGAGCTTAATTCAATCAAGAGAAGTGGGCTCCTAAATTAAGTGTGAGATTCAATTTCTTCTCTTTCCCTTTGTCTTTGAAATTAATAGGAGTCTGTTCATATACATCAACAGGTTTGAAATAACTGCCTGGAATCCAAATCTGGGGAGGGCCAACCAAATATGATGATGACACAGTCATCTTGAAGTACACTATCTACATGAAGAAGACATTCTTAAAAAAATTTCAGGGAATATTTGGCCTCCTTATTTTCTGATGGACAGATTTTTACCAAAAATTACTGTTTCTTTGAAGAATCACCTCAGAGGAAAACGAGACTTTAGATTACATTTGCAGTGGAAAATTTAAAACATTTTTTCTCAGACATGACAAAATGTTTTATCTTCATATTAGCTGCTAGTCGTTTAATCATATTAGTTCAATTATTTTTTTTATATTAAGATAATTAGTGCTTCAAATAAAATTAACAGTAGCAATTTTTTTTTTACTCTAGCCTCAATAAAATTATAAAATTATTATATAATTTTATATTTTTTTATTTTAATCTCTCAAAAAGATCTGGTAAAGTTTTAAATTCTTTACATATCCACCTTCCTAAATACCGTAAGAATGAAGAGGCAGGGGAAAGACTATATCCAAACTGTTGCATCTGTTGACCAACAGTGTCAAAATTTCCAGAAGGACGAGATCCCTGACTGGAGACAGCTGATCTAATGAAACCTAAGTAAAGGGGTAAAAGAAGATTGAGGAGAAGAGTTTTGGAAGACTACAGAAAGGAGAAAGTGGCCCTGTCCAGATGTTGCCAACAGTGAAACCAGAGAAAATTTCAAACCTCCAGTGAAAATTTCAATCTTTCTCCCACAGGAATCTTGACTAATAAATCTGATTATTTTTGTAGGAGTGCACATAAGCTAGTATTTAGAAATGGAAAAAAGTATTGGAAGATACAAATAATTAACAACCCTATTGTGTAAACCCTATTAAAATTTTTTAAATCCCTTTTGATTTTAAAATCTGGGTTTTAAACCTGGTACTAGTAAGTCAGAAAGATTATCGTCAATAACATCACATAAGGAAGACCGTTGGTTTAAAATTCTCTCTCTGAATATGATCAAATTCTACTACAATCACTGAAGGAAAGGTTAATACTGAACATAAAATATTCAAGCCCTAAATAAAAGAAAACCTGGATATATACTCACAACTCTATTTTTTTCACTTCTTTTTCTTAAATAAAAGCTCTGAAAATTCAAAAGAAATCAACCCTGTCAAAAGTGCAATTTCACCTTAGTTTAGCACGTATGAAATTGTGAAATGAATTTTCTAACAAATGCTGGCAATATTCCAGAGTTGTGTGCCAGGTCCATGGCCTTTCTGATAACTACAAAAATCTAATAAATTATGCTGGAACAATGGTACATTTGGCTCTCAGAAGAGACGGATACAATTTTTTAATAAATAGAAAATTAATCAAGAAGTTCAGCTTCAAGAGGACTAAGCCTATTTGTGAATTCAGCTTTAAAATACAAAGATTAAGTGTTTGAAGATAAAGAATCACTTCATTCTTACAGCTGAGAAAAACAAAATATATATAATTATTAATTTCTTTCAAACAACAGTACAGAAAACGTTTGTAATTGAAGTGTTAACATTAAAGAGACAAGCTTACCTAAACATAACTTTAAATAGCAAAAGGTCCTTGTTTAAGGGAAAACCACCCCACCTTTCCTATCTCAATTTGAAGTAATTAATTCTGTTTAGGAGTCTCCTGAGCCCTAATATTTTATTGACTGGTATCTGACTACCAAACTGAAAAATGCATTACTCAAGGAACTCTAAGGATTTTGTGAGGTATTTTGCAAGCTGGTAACTGTTCCACAATTAATAAAATGTTAAAAAAAAAAAAAAAAAAGAAAAAATAAAAAGATTAAAATCTTTCAAGAGAAGTAGTGAAGTGCACCAACAGCATCACTTTTTACCTTCTTTACTCTCCCAAATATCTTTATCAAGGATGCTATCTTACAGTGATGAAAGGCATACCTTTATGGTAAAAAAATAGTAGCTATTATATTCCATTTTCAATCTCACTCAAGCTGAGTTGTTTTTCTCTGAAGTATACTTGCTACATGCATTATCTGACTTGAACCAAAGCCTGCTTTCCTTATTTTTTCACCTCTAGAGTCCATTAATTTTAAGTTCAGAAAGGAACATGTGTGCCCAGGGTTACCCTCACACACAGAAAGGTCAGAGAGCTCCAAACAGCTGGTGGTAGATCCAGATACCAATTTGCAGCTGTCATTCTGAGGCAGTAGGGAAGTGCTTTTGACATACTTCCCATTGGCAGCATTTTTAAATAAATCTCTACTGTCCAAGGCAGTGTCATGTAATAAGATCTCAATCTGCTCTTGGGAGGTGGCCAGCTGCATAAGCTTCCAAGGATGGGTATGTTCTGCCTCTCTGAACCTGAAAACACTATGTTGTCAGCAATGTTGCCTACTACCCCTCCACAGCTGTTGGGATGCACAGCTGTTCATATGGTATTCAAAACACATATGTATATAGTAAACATCTTCTCTAATGACTTCTAAGAATTACTTACTGAATCCTGCTCCTTGTCTCTCAGAAAATATGGCCTTAAATCTACTTTGCAATGTATGCCTATGGCTGCTGTGTCCTCTTATGGGACAAAACAAGACCTTTTGTGGAGAGATGAAAGCAGAAATTTTTCTCAGAAGTAAAAAAAGAAGCCATCATGAAGATAAGAAAAATGAAAAAAAAAAACAAAAAACCACCTCTGTCTGATTAACTAGATAATTATGTTACTTATTTTTAAGAATGGTCCTTATGCAGTATAAGTACATAATCTTCCAGATACTTGAAAAGCAATTTGAAGAAAAATAAGCACAATGAGAGGGCTAAAAATTTCCTTTCCTGTAGAGAGATTGTAATTTTTTTTGAGAGTGAAGTTCTTAAAGGGGATTCAGAGGAAACTAAATCTTATGTTTGCTGTAAATACTGATAGCTGCATTGAACCCAGTGGTACTAAACTCAAGCTTTAGGTTCTCAGTGGATTGTACCTGGTTCAAAATGGTGCCACAACAGTACTTCTTGTTTGTTTAGCTAATAAAATATAAAAGGTACCACTGGTTCTCAGTGCTTCTGAACTGATAAATTCAAGTGACACTAAAAGTCTGCTCACTCAAACCCAGAAAATTTGCTGTGTTCCCAAACTATAAAAATGTTTATTATAACTTGGATATTGATCTAAAAATTCAATACTGTCAAGTGTTTCACTTTTCCCTTTGTTTTGGAAAGGCTGCAGAAATACCATCTACTGGGATTATTGAAGACACCAACTTCCTACATGCCTTGTTTTGATAGACAGAATAACTATAATTAATAGTAGAAATGCTCTGTGGCTATTGCAAGAAAAGTCCCTGTTTCGTTTGATCCCTATAGGCATATTACATAAGAATTATGTGTTTTCATGTATGTACACCTCCATACACATGAAATCAGCAACAATTTAAAACAGAATCAGCCCGTCCCTCAAACACACTAAAATAATCAGATTTGTGTTTTTTCTTTTCCTCCTTATTTCTGAAGATTATCAATTAATTGCTACCTTACTTTAAAACTTACAAGATCTGGCAGGTTCTGGTGAGTGAATTCTTCAGAGATATTGAGGAGTTTTCCAAATTGAAAGTAAATAGGTCCAAAGTATAGAAAACCAAACATGAAGTTCAAGAGATTTTCCAAAACTCCACTACAGGCACATAGGTGACTATAACGATCATGCCACTCTGGCAGAATAATTTATCTCTTTCAATATAATTTGTTATAGGAAGATTCCAAAGAGATTGCATTGTAGATAACAAATAATTGGAAGAATCATAAAAAAAATAAAAATAAAAATAAGAAAAAATCAGTTTACCATATTGGTCTTTTGTAGACCAAGAAAAACAGGTGACCAGAGAATTATTGACTATGTAGGAGCAGTTAATGTGTCCAGACTTTAACATTATATATGGAAAAATGGTACCAATGAGACTCTCTTAAGTACCAAGTTCATGAAATGAAACATTCCACATTTTCTGACAAGCTCAGCAGTGCAAAACCAAACCTGCCATCTTGTTCACAAAGAAAGAGAGCTAGGTATACCAAAATAACTTCTATGTGTTACCCTCTTTTCAGGCACTGTCGCTGTACTTTGCAGGATGACATGATCTGTTTTTTTCTGTAAGAGAAATGGCTTATGGAAGCAGTCTGTCATTTTAAGAGTACACCTTCTTCTGTATTTGTGATACAGTGGACTTGTGAAATGTGCTGTATAAAATGCTGTAAATGAACTAAGCCAAAAATACGACCTCAGTTTTAGCTCAAAACATAAAAATAAAAGTTATAGACATCAAGTTCTTGGTGTGACTGCAAATGTGTGTAACACTTCATTTTACCTTAAGATTTCCTTTTGCTCTTAACAATAATTAAGCTAATAGTGAGTATGTTTCCATGCTTCTAGGTGAAGTAAAATGAGATTTTAATCTGCTTTAAAACATGCCTGCTCTAAATTATTAGCAGATTTGACTTACATATCTCATAATAATTTAGATATTATCATGACAAATGATCTTGTTAAACAGTATTTCATGAAATATGAAAAGGTCAGGGGCTCTTCTCATATAGGTCAGAATAAGAATTGGCGTGAAATCTACAGCACTAATTGAGGTAGTAATAACATGTAAGATAGTTTTGCTGTAACCAGATGACTTTTTAATATTTCTGTTTTAAATCAAAATGATCTTACTCACAAAAGAAGTGTAAACATCCTCGGAGATTTCTCTCCATTGCTCCAAAGTCAAAAATGAAACTAATTCTTGAGATGTGTGCTGTTTAACAAGTCATCCAAACTAACAGAGTCTGGGATCTATAGGCAGAGCATTTTTTAAAAACTCTGGAGGTCTGGTGCTTAAAGAGATAACTAAATAGGAGAGAGAAAATTTTAGAGAGTGCATACCAAAAAAAAATTGTTCCAGAAACAGGAAACTAAAACAGGAAAACAAGGGGCTGACTTTGATATAAGATAGTGTGAAGTAAGAACTATCTATTTGCCTTTCTGCCACTATGCAAGCTATTTATAAAAAAAACCCTAAAGTTTGAAAATTTCTGTTTATTCCTGGATTTGGTTCAGGTCGTTTACTTGATCAACACTGAATGAAACTTAGAGATCTGATACAGCACAACTGTCACAACATAAAGTCTACTTACAGACCCAAGAGAGAGCCCTAGCACTGAAAAACATACTAAAAAATTTTATGTGTGCACAACTTTCCCTTAATCCCCTTTTTCTAGGAGACACGTCTTGAAGAGAAGTAAAAGTGGCTTTAAAATGACAGGGGACTCCTAAACCACACAAAGCACCAAGGCCAGTAAAAATAGAACATTAGTTAATTGCCTTGTGAGTTATAAACAAAAATATTTTGTCAAAGTGAGCTACAAAGTCATCTTTAGTTAAAAAAAAAGGTAAAAAAATAAGTATTTTGGTTAAAAATTCCACTTCTGCTGTAAGTATGTGACCAGAGAGCAAGGAGCAATGTCTCTTGAAATGCCTCCACTTTTTTTATTTTTCTTTCAGAATATATAGTTGGTTTTTGCATCTAGCAGGGGTCACTTGCTGTATTGAGAGCACCAGATTTCCAGAACTACTGCATTCCCTCATGGCTGCTCCCACTGAAGAGGTCATCTACAGTTTATCAGCCTGGCCCCAAAAATTCATCTGTAATGCGCTTAGGTCTCAACAGTAAGACATGGGACTATTAGCTAGAACCCATGGTACAGTGAATAGAGTAAACTATAAAAGGTCTCTGGTGATCCATGCCCAACTTTCAGCTCAGCTACTAACACAGTAAAAATAATGCTGCAGTAATAAAGAGCAATTTAGGAGTTACATAAAAGATCAAATCAAGATTTGGAAACACTAGTTCATTATGCTGCACGATGTTTTTCGAGACCTACATGAGTTGCAATGCTCTACTACAGCTAAACTACAATACCCTTCAGGTATTACTACTTATGATAACTAGAAACTCAAAAAGTAAAGGAACTCATTATTTGCAACTTATGATGGCTATAACAAAAACCCAAAACAAACAAATAAGCAAACAAAAAAGCACTGCATGCCTTGAATGTACTCATTACTTCCCTTCTTGCATAAGCGCTTAACTACTTTTGGGAGGATATCAAATATCATTCACCTTCTAGAATGTCTGAAAAGCCATGCACATATTAAAAACATACAGTCAGCTTAACTGTGCTTTTTTCACAATATTTATCTCATGTTTCTGCCCCTCACTGAAGTCCACAATCAAACACATATGGAAAGATATCTCAGCTGGACAGCAAGTGCTGCTGTCACTCTAAATGTATTAACAATATTTATCAAACAATTATCAGCAATATATATTTATTTTTTTTTTAAATTAGTACCCTTTTCTACTTTTGTATCTCTCCCACTGATTTTGTTGGCTCTAATCACAAGGGTAAAATAAGTAGAACTCAAGTCTGCATGCTGTGTTCCCATCTGTAAATGCTTAATCTTTTTCTTGAAAAGTGGATATCAAAAAGTATACCCTCAATATCAAAGTTTTTTAGGGAAATATGGAAGTGTATAGTGTCTCCATGGCAGAAAAAATATAGTTTTGTTAAAATGTATGTTCCAAGAATGGTGTGCTGTTTTCCTGTAAACAAGCCCAGTTTGCATTTATTCAAACTACTAAATTAGCAGTCTCCACAACTAAACAGTATAGAAGATGTTTTGGTGTTCATAATTTGAAAAATTTCAAATGGAAATTCTACACGGAAACTCCAACATGCAGCTTAACATAAGTGTTTCTAAATGTAATTTAGATCTGCTATTAATTTCCATTTTTTCTTTTTTTTTTCCCAAAAGATGGTAGTACCATTAAAGATAAAACTCAGTGTTCTGCAGAATAAAAAATGCATGCAACTCCCTGCTCCTAACAGCAAAGAGACTTCATTAATTGTTTATGCCAATACAGTATACTAGCCACTGCCTCTCTCTGTGCATAGTGGTGTGTCCCAGATCATTATAGTCCTGGAAATTAGATGACAAGGGCCCTGCCCTGTGAGATGTGTGAGTTTTCTATTCTGATGAACATCAGTTTCAGCTCAAGGTGCCTAGTAACAGCTTGTGGCACCCAACAACTCACAGAATCCGACCTCAGATCAGACTTCATACATTTTTAAATGGACTCTGTTCCTGATATCAACAGGAAAGTCTTCTCAGAAACACTTCTCAGAAAGCTACAAATTTTCAGAAATTCTCGGGAGACAATTGTATTTTAACTGGCGTAAATGTCATCCTGTGCAGTAATTTCTCACCTCCATACATTATCGATTAATGGCTTTTCCTTGCAAAGAGGCTTCTCTCTTTAGTGCAAGCTGTGGAGAGACATGCAGTTTTCACAAGGTCCCTAGGTCAGATTTCTCTGACCTTGGTCAACAATGGCATGATTTTTCATAGTAACTAAAATCTGGGCTGTTTGGGTATGCACAGCATATGCTAAGTAATATCTTCTATAGTAGCCAACTAAAAAGGCAATTCCCTGTTTCAAGATCTTATATATGCAAATAAGAAAAGTCTTATCCATATTTTCCATATTACATGCAGAGTGCAAAGAGCTGATCACTAATATTTTGATTGTGGACATGATAAATTCAGTGGTTTTTGTGCCATCATGAAAGTATATTTAATGTAATTTTGAAAATATTATTTCTTTCTACTGCATTTGTGTGATTGCTATTGAAAGCAGCCACGGCCTCATGGTACTTCCCAATGATCAGTAAATTTTTATTTTTTTTTTTAAATCTGGACACAGGAACAAACCTAAACTTAAACTAAGGCTCAAGGTAGATGGAAAAAGGGCTAGTAATTGGCAAAGGAAATAGGTAGTGAATAGTCTAGAGAAACACATCTCCTTCAGAAAGTGTAGCAGCATCTTTAATGCATCCAAAAATATCCTAGATCACCTAATGCGCCCCACTGTCAACACTACAAAAGATAAGAGTTTGAAGTAATTCAAAAGCAACTGCAGAAACGAGCTGTAAGAATGTAGATTTCTGGATAAAGTCCCTCAAGGTTTTATGTCAAGAAAGCATGTTCTTAATCTGTGAACCTCATATTTTCTCACATCATGAAGAAATTGTAAGATTTCCATCCAATCTGATGTGTTTTGTTTATTCATATTCTCATATATGTAAGAGTTTGTACACAAGCTCTCTGCTGCTGTTAGTACCAAAAAATAACTGTGTTTCATTCTTTTCAGGGGGCTCTACAAGCTCTAGTGCTGACTCACTGCCAGACAAAATTCTGATTTTTTTTTGGGTGGCTTTGTGAGAATGAATGAATTCTGTGTCCTATAAAGATTTATATATCCACTTTGGCTTTAAATCATAGCATCCAACCTCACTTGCAGCATGAAGTATTTCTACAAGATGAAATTGATCTGATTTATTTATTCATGGAATTAAATTGCTTTGATTATAATGTACATGCTTTAAAACATCAGTTGTTTCTCATCCCATTATTACACGGTTTCCTAATTACCTCTTTAATCTCACTACCTAATATTGTAAAGTGCCTTGGAGTGTGTAGAGAAGTTGCTGCACATTAAGAACCAAATTAGCAGATTTGGAGAGGAAAGAAGACTCTTCCTTGTATTTTTCCCATAGCCATGTGAAAAGAAGAGTCTGTTTT
Source organism: Parus major (assembly GCF_001522545.3). Lineage (NCBI taxonomy): Eukaryota > Metazoa > Chordata > Aves > Passeriformes > Paridae > Parus > Parus major. Next base: position 84,352,659 of record NC_031769.1, read on the forward strand.
TCATTCTTTTGCTGACACATCATCTCTGAAAGTCCAGGTGGCATAATATGATCAGACCATATGCTTCAGAGAAAAGTATTTTTCAAAATATAACTTTGAATTTACAATTCATTAAATTGTACCTTCCTACTCGTGCCTTTCTAGCACCTCAGTTTTGTTAACTACTGTGAAGCAAACCAAAATAGGACCTAAGGAAATAGATGACAAATCCCTAGGCTGCAGTAAAGGCCTGGCCCTAAGGCAAGAGTCTCATGAAGTTCCCAATTTTTGAAATGTCTTCTAGTAACACTTCATTGTATTCATGATATAATATAAAATAAATAAATAGATAAACATATTTCTATTCTGAAGAATAGAATCTTCACATCTGATTCATTTTAAGGTGTGTCTTGGTTGAGACCTCTCTTCAAACTATTGTTTTTCATAGAAAGGCTCAAAGACTGTGTGTAGATGCCCCCAACAGACAACTGCCTTCCTCAATTCTTTGCCAAGAACTTGCAGGTTACTTTAAAAGGTATATAATTTATTCACAAACATTTCATCAGGCCATCCATTTGTAAAGGACCACAGAAGTCAGTATTCAACTGGAAATTCTCAGTTTAATCTACTAACTCTCTTTGATTTCAAGATGCTCCTGACTTGCTTAATGCTGTGAAAGCATTTGTAATCTTGATATTACTTATTTCTTGACACCTCCAGTAGCATAAAAAACAAACAGACAAAAAAATAAAAATCAAAAAATAGAACAAAATAAAACAAAACCAAACCAAGTAAGCCATTTTCTGTCCATCTGAAAGATGCTTCCTGAAACATTATTCATTCTTGACCAGGTGTTTTCAAGGGTGTTAATTCTGACAAAATTTTGAGTCCATTTTGATTTACTGCTTTTCCCACATGCTTTTTTGTAAATTCTCATTTTCAACTTTTTTGGAAGGTTTACTGTGCTATGTACAGTCATCAGAGAAAGACGTTTGTCCTTGTCATTGTGTTGTCTGTACTTCTTATCTTCTTCCAGTCAACAACAATGCCAGCCAGGAAAGGCATTCACAGCAAGTTCTACAAAATTGTTCAGTGGTTCATTCAGTTGATAAAATTTTATGTATCTCCAGCATAATTTTCATAACATCTTATGAAAATTCCACAATAAAAGAGGATGCTGCTAGTCAGGGTGCCTTTGAACAGTGTGAAACTGCCCCTGGTATGCATATTTGCCCATCTTTTACTTTATATATGTATACTACACTAAACAAGTTTTTCTACAAGAAGAGGTTACATGGAATCTTACTCTTTACAGCCATCTTTTTCCAGAAATCTGTCTTTCTAAGGAGTTTGACAAAGATTTAATTTTGATGAACATTTTTATCTCCTTCCTTTGCAAGAAATATCACATTTAGAAGTTCAAGTCCACCACCAGATATCTTTAATGCATGTCAAAGTCTTCCTTTGTAAAGCAAGACTAGTCTATTACCTCTCCATTTTATTGAGATGTGGATCTCTAGTGATTTTCTGTAACTGTTTGTCCCTGTTAAAATCTACCTCAGCTTTTTTGTTTCATTTTGGGTTCTTTAATTTTTGTTTTATAAACATATAAAAAAACCACAAATGAGGGATAGTTATAAGGCTTAAATGTCTCAGATATCACTATTCTTGTGCTCCTGCAGCCTGCAGAGAAGAATCCAGACAGAGTAGGTTGTACTACATTGAGATCAAAACATTAAGAAAGAACAAGTAAATTGTATGGTTATATAATCCAGAATTCATCTTAAAAAATGCAGTTAGGAACTTCAGCAGGTAATCAAGCAACCTAGTCTATCAAGACACTTTGTTTTCACTTCATCATTTCTTACTGTCCTAAGAAAATAACTTAAAATAAAACAAAGACAAATAAAGGAGGAGGACAGAGCAGAGAAGCCATCTGTCTGTTCAGAGAAGCCATCAAGTAGAACTGCACAGCTCAGATGGTATGGATGAAAAGATTTCCCAAACTGTCCTCACACATGATTGGACAGAAACTGAACAATTGTTAAGACCAAACAGGCTTAATAGTTTCCATAAGAGGTCTGGCTCACACCACAAGAAGATGGGGCTATCCTGTTCAGCCAAGCCAGTGAGTCTGCAGCTCCATATTCTTTCATCTTCTTTCAGGAACTTCTTTACAAGCAGCATTTTCCATACATGACTTTGCTCAGTCAACCAGACAATTCTCTACAGATCACCAGTCAATACTCCACAGGCCACACATAATTTCCCACTAATTTAATTTTTCTCCCCCCTCATCCTTGCCCTTCACTACTACTACTACTGTCAGATAAAGCACAAGTGTAGCAAGAGACTAGACTATTAAAAGTATTTTAAATATAGACTGTTAAGTATAGGGGTATGCCTTTAAATCCTTATGAAAAAGTCCACTATGTCTTAACACATGGAAAATAGGTTGATGCCAGTTATTCTGAAAATGCAAGTGTTTGGATGAAGTGTCACTTCAGCTCTGTCTTTGCACACATCTTCATCTCTACTTGAGATGCTGCTGGAGAGCATTGAGCTACACAAATTCTACACAAATTTTTCATCTGAACAACAACAGCCACTCTTGATTTGCAAATGAGCAAGTCCAAAATCCATATATATGTACAAAAAAATCAGTCACTACAAATTAAAATCTCTAAGGCTGTAGGATGTATTAAAACCCTTCTGAGAGTAAAAAATATTTTGATTTTAACAGTCAGTTGTTATTATTCTATCTTATCAGTAAAATGATACTGACCTTATTTTTTTTTTAATGCATGTTCAATAGAAAATATTTGACAACAGCCTATCAAACAAAAAAGCCAAAGACCTATGCCACTGCAACAATGTCACAAAAAAAAAACTTCAACTTACACCAACATTAAAAAATATGTACATTTTGTAGGGCACTTTTTAAGAGAGATATGAGAGCACACTAAGATGGAAAAGAGGAGAAACAACAAAGGAACTACTGCTTCAACCATTCATGTTCCTTGCCCGTGTTGTGCAGTGCCTACAAACAAGTTAAGCTCATTTCAGGTAAAAAAGACATTTCATCTCCTTTTTGGCTAACCATCCGGTGAGTAAGTGTGATGAAGAGATGGTCTCTGTTAAATGCACACAGCACCATGGGCACCTCTGTTCTGGAACATCAGCCAAAGTTTTGGTATACACAGACTTGGTCATTTAAGAAATTAGAGAACTTTACATGCACAAGCCATCTGCAGCAAATCCCTCTTCAACATTTAGTATCATGCAGACATTGCAATAAAACACTGTTTTATATCATAAGAATCCAGAAGGACTACTTATCTCTCTATTAATTAGTAAAATAGTACTAGGAAACAATCAGTGCATTATCTGTAAGTAGATTTGGGAGTCTGAGGAAAAAATCTCAACATGCTCTTTAACAAAAAAGACACAAAGCAAATGGGTATAAACTACCCATGAAAGAAATAAAGCTGGATATTAGAGAGATTCCTAAACATCCTTGAAGTTTTAGGAAGAGCTGCCCAAGAGCACCAGCGAATAAAAAAAAAAAATCCCAACTAACCCAATTGCTTCATAATGAAGTTTGACTTGTTAATGAATGTAATTATACTCTACCATTATCTTCAACACAAGACTATTGGTGTTAGCTACCCAGTCTACCTTATACTACTTTTTTGCTTACTGAGCAAATGTGTTAATGTCTGATATGTTAACTAAAGTTTCTGGAAAGCATTTTTTAGTACTGAGCAGTTCTCCTGGCCAAAATGTTTGGAACATCTTCTCCCTCAAAGCCAGACACTGGGAGAAGAAGGCAACAGGCAGATTTTCAAACTATCAGTATCTGATGGCTGAGGAGGTTGACCTAGATTGATTTTACTTGACAGCTACTGAGTAGACACATTTTGAATTGAATCCAGAATCAGGGCTGCACTATGAGAACCTGCTGGTTCTCAGTGATTTTATGTATTCTTCATGGCAAGTTTAACATTGACTTTTGTTTTAGGCATAAAGAGTCCTCACAAAACTGGCTCAATTCCAGCTTGCTACATCTGATTTCATTAACAGAACTACACCTACCTCAGGCAAGATTTAAGATTGCTCTATTCTGACCTACAGCTGAGATGAGCTGTTCTGTGCGAGAAAACTAGAGAAAGAAGTTTCATCTGCCTTCCACCTTTACAAAATTCTCCTTTGTCTGTTATTTACAAATTCTATAAATATTAAACAGAGACAATTTATTTAATAATAGAAATCTGTAGTTGTTGATATACCATACATGTTTTGCTGCCCATAGAAGTCAATAAAATATTCAATTTACTAAGATAAATTGTCTGCAGCAAAGCTAGCATTTAAAGGGTCTAAAAAAAAAGGGCAAAAGGACAAATCCCATGAAAATTGTATACTTAGATTAAATGATCACTGCAGATTGTCTTTCTCAGAAAGGCGATAGAATCAGCACAAAGGAACTGAAGTACTTGGTTACATTCAGAGGTGGACTGTCTGCCTTTATCTCAAGCAAAAAATAAATATCTTCCTAATCTTAGTCTATTTAGAAGAGAAATCCATTATTGTATTTTTTCTCATACTTCACAGTGCCTATACTCAGATTCTTTTTTGCACCTTGCACTGTTGGTAAACTACATATTTGCATTCAGTCTTTTAACATGCTAGATTGTCTTGAGTCCTAATTCAGGTAATAAGAACCTACTGACCTTTTCAATTAGCTCATATTTTTCCCTACAGAAACAGATTTGTATGGACATATACCTCTCACTGTGGTATCTCATACAAATGTGATCATATAGTCAAGGTCAAGGTAGCAGAAGAGAGCAGTTCCTGTGTTCTCCAGAGCCACACTTACTATCTAAACTATCCAATCTTTAATACCTTTCATGTATCTGGAAATGCTTATGAATAATATTCTATTTTATGATATACTGCCTCTACCATAGCCCCATGTCATTTTTCTAAGTGCTGCAGCAAAATAAACATTTATAGCTACAAATACTTTAGCAGTATTCAGCTGCATGTATCTGCTCAGTCTTTCGAAACCAAATAATTGTGTTGCCACATTTTCCCCTTTCCATTATATTTTCAGATAATTCTGCTTTTACCTCCCAAATGATGTCCTCTATTTTACTCTTCTCTAGATTTTTAAGTTGAAAAATAGTTCTGTTCTTCAAATGAAATCCCCTGGGAGAAAACCTGTCATCTGCTTGTGTCCCACCTATTAGCAGCAGCAGAAAATGAAACTTTGCTGTTTAAACGGGGATGTGCAACAATTTTTAGAAGACTAACTAAGAAACTTTGTGTAATTACCACCTACAGGAATGTAATTCAGGTAATTTTCCCTTGGGAATAAGATTTTCCTTAACTCTAATTCACTATGTTGAAGATATGTATTAACTTGTTTGTTATTTTGCTCTCTTCAGAATCTACTCTTTAAAGAATGAAAAAAAAAAAAAAAAGACGAGCAGCTCATTTGCCTTGTGTTTTACAGCCCACATTATTCACTATTTATGAGCATTCAGGAGACTGGTAGGAATTCATGGAAATATTTGTGAATCCCAAGAGTTCAATAGATAGTTGCATGAATGATGATTCATCGGGAAGTTTGCATTGCAACTAGATTATCCTCTACTGAAGATTCACTATTTATTGCTGGCAATTCTTCATCTTAAAGATACCCATCATGGAAAATGCCGAATCAATATCATCTAATGCATGTGACCAATAATCACTTCCAGCAAAGAAATGCCATGTTTAAACACTGAGTTCTAAGACAACATTTCCTTGACTTTTATAGTCTTTTAAAAAACAAAAATGTGTTGTATATGCCCTAAATAAAGGGGCTGGTTTTTGCTTGCTTCCTTTCTTTCTTTTGGCTGTACTTTTTTATTGTAATGTGAGGTGGTGTTAATTAAGGAATTTCCCTACATGTGGTAGTTGGGACAATAGCAAAGCTGTTGATCTGACTTCATGACACTGTGGGTTTTAATGCTTTTAGGTTTCAAGTGTGTTTTTCTAATATTTCTAAAGTTATTTGGGGGCAGATTGTATATGGAATCAACAGCCTATGATCCTGTTTAGAAGAATCAACTCCAGCATGGTTCTCTGCAATTTCCAGCACCGGGCATAATCATCAACCTTCATCTTTCTACAATGGAAAAGTACCTTTGTAAAAAATATTGCTTATATTTTAAATCAATATTTATCTGAGGCAAATAATTTTCTTATATTCCATACTCCCTGTTCATAGACATATCTTCAAAGATAAATGTGTCTAGACATAAAAATAGATAAGCCTTAATGTTACATGGACAACACTGTTAAACTCCCAAAGACAGGAGTTTTATTTTGTGGCATTTTGAACCAGGACAGTTAACAGCTACAATCCCTGCTGGCAACTTTTCAGTTTGGCATTTTTATTTCAAAGCCACATATGGTTCCCAAGTACAAAATAAACATTAATTATGTCTTTCTGTGCCTTTTTATTATGTACTCTAGTCTTCTCTGGGGTCTAGGGTGTGTTCATTTATTTTACTATAACCAGAGTATCAACCATTTCCATCTCTGCAAAAGTCTGTTACTGGCTCCTGTGGTGTTGGGGTTTTGTGGAGGGTGTCTTGTTTGGGGTATTTTTCTGTTGTTTCAGGTGGTGGTTTGTTTTTGTTTGTTTTGGTTTTAATTTTTATTTTTCTTAGGTTTTGATTTTTTGTTTTAGACAAGCAATTATAGTCTTAATTTGTAATGTATTTGCAGTTAAGTGAGATAACTATATGCATGCAAATATGTAAATATAGGTGTGTCTTCACATGTCCAGATTGCTTCTTTTGGGTATTAGAATAAGAATGCCATCAAAAGTATGGAACAACTTTAGATTTTTAGAAGTCTGCTAGTTAACACTCATCTTAACTAATTAATGCTAATTAATACAGCAAGGCAACAATGCAGACACTTCTTATTAAAATTTAAACTGAGGTTACAGTCTTCTTGGTCTACCTCATCCCTAGTGGCAATAACACAAGCTAGACAGTAACTTTTATTGCCAAAGTTCTGTAGTCTGGAATTCCATTACATTTGCATTTAGACTCCTAATATGTTTTAGGCATATTTACTCTCTTTGGACTTTGAAAGGGTTTTTGACTGCAAAGTGCATTTCAATCTTTTTTTATTTTTCTGGATGCGCTTTGATATAGTGATTAAAAAGCTAAAAATACTCTCAAGAATGTGCATTATTATTCAAATGTACTTAAGTCAAAGATATAAACAAGAATAGGATCATTAAATAGTCTGTTTTCCAATATCAATAGTCTATTTTCCAACCTATTTTTATCATTAGAATGTTTCCAATTTTTCTGACTTGATACCTCATGGCCGAATTAAATGTGTGTAGGGGGAAAAAAAAGTAAAGATATGTGATTTTGAGGGAGAAAGTATTTTCCTGTAGAGAGAGAATATGAAATGTTACTATATACTGCAGTGTGGTGCCATTTTCATTTCACTCTTTTTACTGTTCAGCTTTTTAGAAAACACATCTGATTTATTATTTCTGTCTCACAGGACCTGGTCAAGACAAACCTGGAATATAAATATAATCTCCATGGTCTAGACAGTGTTTCACAACCTTCTTAGCCCATAACTCAATTCTAGCAATTTGGAATTTTTCTTGGCATTTTCCCACCTCTTTTATTGCTTGTACAGCCTGGTGGGTAAAAGTGCCTTGCAGGTTGGGCAGTGCTGCTCTAGCAGGCAGACCCAGAGCACAGGGTCAGCAGACAGATTTCCCCAGATATAACATTTCTTACTATGCAATCTCATGCAGCTTACTTCTATGTTTTTCTGTCTGCAAGTGCTTTAGGCCACAGCATTTTTACAACATTGATCAGGCAGAATAGCACCCAAATCTCTGCAAAGAGTAGAGCACAAAGTAAATAATATAATCAGACACCACTGCCTTAATTGAAACTCCTTATTAATGTCAAGTCTGGCACTCATCATTTGCTCTTGGCTTTACTCATGATTAGCTCATTCCAATGCCAGTGTTCACTGCAAATCTTTGTTACTTTTAAAGGGTCTACAGCTTCATTTGTTTACGTGAAAAAAGACATGGCACGGCAGAAGAAATAAGAGTTCTTGCTTACAAAGTACTGGAGATGACCATGCAATACTTTCCAGGTGACACTATCAAACACACAGGTCCTCCACACACAGAGTATCTTTAAAATGGGTCCCTGTGCAGAGATCAGCTCTCCAAAGTGGATTGAAAAGCATGGGTCTCTATATCAGCTTTCTAGTCCTAGAGCCAACAGACATGGTTCTCACCCAAAGGTCTCCATCACTCATGTATTCAGGCCAGGATATACAGAGAACTCATTATCTGAACAGATTAAGCACTAAACTCTTCTTTGTTGTGTTATAAACACACCGCTAGTTTTCTCACTTGTCACATAACTTCCACTTTGTGTTATAGCAGAGGCAACAACTCAATCTCCCAGGCTTCTCCAAAGGCATTTAAAGCATTTCAGCAAAGTATCCCAGTGGGGACTCCCTAGATCACACTGAATGAACAAACTAAGGGATCCAAAATAGCTACTTTAGGAACAGTACTCCACAGCACTGCCACCAAACCTGCAAAGAAGCACTTCCCAAAAAGTTAGGAAAAGTAAATTATATATCCATGGTGTTGTTACATAATAGTTAAGGAGAAAAGAAAAGGCAGGAGTTATAAATGACATAGATGAGATTTCAAAATCATGATTCTTTTTTTTTCCTTTGTTTCTAATTCCCAACTTTGTACACTAAGGCTTTAACATGGATCCTGGCCAGTTTAAAAACACAGTGGTTACTACAGACTTAGATAAGTCAGCAGCATTTCTTAAAACGTGTTTATCTTCCCTTATTTATTTCTTAGTGAGATATAAAATAAAACATGTATTAATTCAGAAATATCATTAATTGAATTCCTGTGTTAATTCATACCCTTGGACACTACAGACTTTGAGGGACTGATCAGACATGAGCAATTTCTTTAAAAATTTAAGGCTGACATTTAATGTTTTATCCTGTTGAAAACAATCCATTACCGTGTAATTTGACCTAGTCTCTTAAAAAGCATCTGCCATTTGACACATAAGATATAATCATATTTTGCATTAAAAGTATGTTGTCATTATAACAGTTTCTATCTGTTTCTCTGCTACAACCTTATCTCTCATGCCTGCATTTAGAATAGTTTTATCTCCAAAGATTTAAAAAGGAATAAAAAACAAAAGTAAACCATGCAGACAAAAAAAGTTGTGAAGGTAGTGGGTAAAGAGAATACACCACTGCTCAGCAATTTTATAATAAAGGATAACCTAGTAATAAAGGAACAGTTTGTGAATTTCCATACTCATACCTGGAAAGAGGATGCCAGTTAGAGATGTCAGATTAAGATCACAATACTTCATGATCTCCTCCTCCATTAAGCTCAGCTGCCAGACACAGGCAACTACATGCTATTATAACTGTGTCCCCAGCCCCTCTGTTACCTCTGTCCACCCCGCAGTGGGCAGGGAGGCTGGGGAGGTAGTTTTAACTTGCCAGACGAGGCCCAAAAAACGAGGCTCTTTCCCTTTGCTGAGATGGCAGTTGCAGTTTTATTCCTTGGGATCCTTCGAGGTGAGATGGCAGGAGGGAAAGAGGAAGAGGTATGAGAGGCACCCCCTTTTTCAGGACAGGGGAAGGGGGTGTGGGAGATTTACAGAAGCAATAAGAGAACCTGGGGAGAACAAGATAAGGGAAAGAACTTACAAGCCTACATTTTCGGGGGTACATTCTTTTGGGTCATACCATTTTTCCTAACTGCATTACAACAACTACACACACTATTTTGAAACTCCTGTTTGCTATCCCCAAAACACAGCCATCCAGAAGGCAGAAGTTGAATTGTCCTGTTTCTACTAACACAGCCAATTTCACAGGAAAGTAATGTCTTTATCTGTTTTCGCTCCCATTAATCACTGGGGGTTTGTTTGTTCTTAACCAAAAAAATCTGAATATCCCTACAGATATCCTTGTATGTCCCTTGGAGATATATGCTCAGCTGAGACTGAACCAGTCCAAGTTCCTATCCCAAACCAAAAAGAGCCAGACAAATCAATGGGAGCTAAAAAACCACTAAATGGGGTATGAGGTATCCCAATCAGGTGTGAATTCTTAAGCAAATTATAGTAAGCTATTCCTCCAAAAAATTAATAATAGCTGTGTTAACTCAGTCCAAAAGGTTCCTTCCTCCTGTAAATCCAGACATGTTGTAAATCCAGATTAATTCTTCAGCCTGAAGAGTGAACTACTACTCAAATACAGTGACAAAAATAGATTAAAGAACTTTAATTAACCACTGCATTTTAAGTCTCATTGAAATGTAGGACTTAGTTTTTCTTCATACGAAAGTTCATCTTTTTCTTTCTGTTGGTTCTTTCTTCTTTCATCATGTTGTCTGGGTTGTAGCTACAAAAATCAAGTAATGAACAACATAGCTGGCGTATAAAAAAAATGCAAGTGGCTGGATTCCTCAAGAGATATGCAAAGGCTGTCTACAGTTTCAACAACAAAGGGGCTTCCTGAAATTCTAGTAAACACTTCTACAGCATTTACATATACAGAGTATTCTGGTTGATCTCTGGTAAAAATGCAATTATTTTTCTGTGTGTACTAAATAAATTTCATGTATTCCTTAGGAAAACAATGGGGGATGCTTTGATAGCAGCATTTGGTTGTATTTCAATCAATGCAGACCAGTACAGTACATCTGTGTGCAAGCTTAAGCAATGCAGTGTTTCCTAGAGTCATTTTTTGATGCACCCACTTAATTTTCAGTGTGCAAAGTGTACACACAGAAAAAAAATTGGACACAAAAATTTCTATCAATATTTTTCTCAAATTACATGTGACCAGAGGCGCTTTAAGACATCATTACTCTGAAAGCTGAGATCTTTATTTAGCCTACCTCTCCCAGTTCTGCCAACTATTGTGAAAGTTTTAATGAAATGAAATGTAAAGGTTGTTATTAATTTATTTCCTGGCTTACATACCTTCCTATATATATATATATACACACACACACACACATACACAGACACAGACACACACATATATAACTTTCCTATACATACCATGTGTACTTTCCTCAAATCAGTTTATAACATGACGTGACTTGTCACTTCAGGCAAACACCTGAATTTCTGTTCCTATATAACACAAATATCCTTTATTCTTTTTCCTTTCTTTGTTCTATTCAGCTTACTGAACTTGAAATCATTCAGTACAGATTTGTCCTTAAAGTAACTTGTTCCATAATTATGTTGCCTTTCACCACTCAGTAAAATGAAGTTTGGGATTAATGAAAAGCTGCCTCTGGATATTTACTGTTTTCCACATTTAAGAATCAATACGAGTTTGTACTCAAGAAGCACAAATCAATGATATCCACCAAACAGGCAAGATTATCTATGAAACTGTGAGATCAAACTTTAAAGGTACGCCCCTCTAAAAAGGAAAAAAAGGTCAATTATATATGTAGCAACCACAGGGAAGCCATCATGCAGGTAGAAAATTCTATAAATAGAATTTATTTTCTAACTAATGTATGCAATCCTGTTTCTTCCTAGGACACATGTATTCACTTGGATTAAATACAGTCTTATGAAACATTTTCTTAATGTGGAAAAAATCAAATCAAAAGGCTCAATTCTTGACTCTGTTTACAAATCAGCAAAGCAAAGTTATATAAAACCAGAATGTGCTGGAATCTGTTTTGGTCAATGAAATAAAACAAGGTTTCTCTCTTACTGTTATAAAAATATTTATATAGGTATTTGAGTACCTAATGTTGACTGTATTATGCATTACATAAGACAATTCCAAAACCATTACATAATCTTACATACCTTTGAGTATCCAGAAGTTCTATATGGACAGCTCTACAGAGTATTATTAAAGTAACAAAACATGGATCAATACATTTTAAGTTACATGAAGTTCAAACAATACCCTATTCCAAAAATATATTCATGATTACTATCTGAAATTAATCAGGATCAAACTATCGGAGACCAGACAAGAAGAAGGACTACAGTGTTTCCTGAACCAAAAATTTTGCTATTTTTTGCAAGTTTACACAACATACAATGCATAAATCAGAAATGGGAAGATCCCTCTGCTTGACCTGGAGAGTTTGAACCACCCCCCTAAACCCCTTAAAAAATAATAAAAAATAGAAGGCTATACAGAACTGCTCATTATTTCATCTCTACTGGTATTTTTACAAAGGTATATCAACACATCTGTGTTTCATAAATAAGTCATCCTTTAAAGTTTATTTCCTGCAAACATCACATGAAAATATAGGTTTGTGCAAACAAACACAAGTTGAAGTTAGGTTCCAAATTTAATTATTGATGATTTCCAGTGTCTGTCTCCCTTTGTTACAAGCATAGAGTAGATACAGTCAGAATATAGAGTTATTAGTAAGTGCTGAGACAACCAAATTTACCAACCACAAACTCCAAGTCTCATTTTAATCTTTGTAAATGTTTTTGTCCATCTAAGTGAAAGCAGAATTTGGTTAACTTCCTGAGATCCAGCCAGCTGTGAAACATAGCCCACTGTGTTAAATAGCATATGAAGCTATATTGTACAATAAAAATAGTCTGTGCTATGCTCCAAGGATTTATTTAAAAGCTCTAAATGAAAAATATTCTGAAAAAAATGAAAACAGCAATAGAAAAAGATGTACACATCTTAGTTGTGAAGAACTTGCTCAAAGATTTTGGGATCATGTAGTTCAAAAGTCTAAGAGCATTTTTTTAGTACCTTCCAGTGGTGTCTCATGAAGTTTTGTCTCAACTGGGATACCCATTGATCTTTTTGCTTCCCTTAGCTCACACATGTAAATTCAGGCACAAACTGACTCAGAAGAAAATTGAAATAAACACTGGGGAATAAGCTAAACCAGATACAGCCATCGCTCTGGGCCCTGTTTTCTACAATCCAAGGGCTTCAACACTTGTCTGCGTATTCCAAGGACTTACTGGCAAGGAAAGGTGGTTTCATAGCTACAGATGATACTGATTTCAGCCTCACAGTGACACATAGGTTTCCTGTACCACTGCATGCCTACAAAATCCAGCGATGAGATCTGTAATGGATTTTACTGGCCACAGCCACTGAGGCTGGGCAGCCCTCCTGCAACTTGTATGAAGTAACACCTCCAGGCTGCTTGGGAGATATAAGTCCATCATAACCAACAGGCTGCCCATTCCTGTGCAGGAGTTCGAACAGGGTGTGTTGGAAAACAAGCATTATTTTGAAGAAAACAAGAAGCACAACATAGCAATTTTAAGCCTTTCACCATCAGGAAGTAAAAGCTGTTGTGGGAAATACATAGCTCGACTCTCATTTTGTGATTCAGATTACACACTCAGATTTGTTTCCCGTGATGTATCATATGCTATAATAAAAATCATATGCTATAATAATAATAATAAAAAATTGACTAGTTTAAAACTCCACTTCTAATCAAAAAAGGGCCTTAGTAACTTTTTTTGATCACTATCCTTTTAGACATTTTCACCTTGATGTAAAAACAAAAAACTTTTTATGCTGTCTTTAATATTTACACTTATCACATATACACTGGGGCAAGGTTTCCATTTAAGTGCTTTTCTTCCCAAAGACCACAACAGTAGTTACATCATATGCCATAGCATCTAATTTCCCACCTTCAAAATGGTGGCATTTCGTCCAGATCTTCAATGCACATGGAGACTGTGGATATATTAGACTGGCTACAGGGACAGCAGCTCTCCTCCCCTCATGCACATCACTAACTGTGCATGCACACATGCCACATAGGAGAAACTTCACCTTCCTAACCTCCACTCTGGTCAGGGACATGGCTACTGCTACCTGTCCTATCATCTAGAGAGACAAGAAGTTATGTATTTCTGCCTTACCATGTAACTCAGCAAATGGTGCTCATCATGTCACTAATGAATTGTCTCTGGTCTGCCCAAGCGTTATTTTACATATCCTCCAGCATACTTGGAGATCTGGACATAAAGCTGAGCAATCTACTCATGCATCTGCAGTGCACTCCAGAGTACTCCAAGTCTTTAAAACAATGAATTACCAACCAAGTTACTCATACTAAGAAGCACAGCAACACAACCCTAGTAATTGTTTTACAACGTTTTGTAGTAATATAGGACAAGGAGTAACAGCATTAAACTGAAAGAAGATAGACCTGGATTAGGTATTGGGAAGAAATTCTTTACTGTGAAGGTGGTGAAACACTGGAACATTTCCCAGAGAAGCTGTGGATGCTGCAATCCTGGAAGTACTCAAGGCCAGGCTGGATGGGACTCTGAGCAATCTGGTCTAGTGGAAGGTATCCTTGCCCATGGCAAGGGGGTTGGAACTAAATGCTCTTTAAAGTCCCTTCCAAGCCAAACGATTTGAGACCTCTAGAATTTAATAAAAAAAGGAAGCCATGACAAAATAAATTTATCACAGACATTCTCCACATTCCCTCAGTACATTTAATTTCATATAGATGAAGTTATATGAGGAAGAACTGCCTTTGACATTTAAAAATAATTGTTTTCTAGTTTCTCAGTATCAACTACCCAATGTAAATTCATAGGTGAAAAGAAAGCTAAGAGATGATGCAGAAATTAGAATAAAACTAAGTTCCCAGATACATTTTAAAGGAAAACCACTTTGGCAGGCTAAAATAATTTTGCACAACACCCGAGTTATCAAATTTCATCAAGTGTTCATGTTGTGTTTTTAATGAGCAATACTACTCAATTTCTATACATCAAGATAAGAAACAAAGGTAATATTTTCTTCATTCACTTCTTTAAATTTTCTAAGTGATAACGAAAAGTCTTCTGTACTTGAAATTGATATGCAAGTAAAACAGCTCCATCATCTGAAGCATGGTTTAAAACAACAGTGTGGTTTCAACTCGTTGTTTCAGACCACACAGAGGCAGCTTTGATAAACAGAAATTCCAATGAGCTGTGCAGGTCAGGCATGTTTCAATTTTTATTTTTTTCTTCAAAATGTCTTTCAGCAAATAATTTTGATAGTGTCTAAGAAATAGTGTTTTGTATTCTGAAATAGTTCAACACTAAAATTTCTCTAAAAGAAGGTTAGAAAAGACTGACAGAAAAGCAATAAAATCCCTAAAGGAGGGATTAACTTTTTGGGAGGGACAAGGGTACAAAACCTATTATCATTATTTAACATAATTAACACTGCTGCTTAGTTGGACATTTGTTAACCTTGTCATGTTTTAGGAATAATTTGTCCCTGACTTCTCCAACAGCTTCAACAAGTCCAAAATTATCATCAGAAAGCCGGTAGCTAATCTCAATAGCATTTTCCTTATGGTTGCCCCCTCTTATCTAATTGGCATGAGTAGGACTGCTTGCATTCCTCACAGCCCCAAGGAGAAATTGAATTTCACAGCATCCAATTTCAACCTCTTTTTTCTCCTCATACACAGGATGAAGAAGCTTCCTTTGAATTGCTCAGGGAAACACTTTACTAGAAACACGATGCATGGCAAGAAGCAAAACACCCACAAAACAAATGTGAGATACTGGAGCACACAGAAAGATTTCGTTCCTTTTTTCCAATGGCTCCAAGAGAATCAAACTGAGACAAAGTACTTTTTTTTTTCTAATTACAGAAGTGACACAGACAGAAACCTAATGAAATTACCGTATCTCCAGATTTTTACATATATTCTGCACCAGTTATCATTCCAGATTTTAATCATTTCAGATGAAGCAGACTTCAGATTTTGTGGGTAGCAGGTTAAGAAGATCTATTAAGAAGATCTGAAGAAAGATCTATTTATAATTAAAATATCTAAATTATTTTATCATACTAGTTACACATAATACAGCATGCATGCAAAAAAGTATTCAGCTTTACTTCAGAGAGGAGATGCAAAAAATGTTCACAATGCTGTATCTCGAATGACAGAATAGAGAACTAGTTATGGATTATAATTATTTAGTTAATCCACTTGTGATCATTATGCAACATTTCCCACTACTACAGAATTATGAAAATCACTTGAGAGAATAGGAGTAGTTCGTGGCAGATCTGTTAAACTTTACACAAACTCTGTTTCTTCTATGACTAGGATGCACTAGCATTGACGTGTCTGAGCAAAAAAGGCGCAGTACTGCAATTCAGCGAATCTGTACTCTGCTGGCAGGGACTGCTGCAAACCATCTTTCACACATCAGCATGACATTGTTCCCCTTTCTACTTCTTTCATCTTAACAGTGACAGATGTTTGGGACTAGAATAGCATACTATACTGTATTTCTATTTCCCAAATGCTTCCTGGCCTGGCTTCACTTGAGGCCTTTAGGTGCTAATGAAATATGAATGATAATGCAGACACTGAGCTCTAAGTGCTTACTAAAAGCTTCGCTGAAGAATACATTTGAAATAATACAGGATTTATTTTTCCTACAGGATTTTTAAATGTTTTCCACAGAATTCACATTTTTAGATGAGTATGCTTTGAGGTCAGGGCAAGAATTTTTCTCGCATAAGCAACTCAGCTGAAAGTAATTTACTTGAGAGGCTTAATCAATTCTCCTTTTGAATGCATCCAACTTTGCAGCAAAGCAGCATTTGATGGAGTACATGTGATGGAGTACAAAAAATGTACTGGAAAGGTTCCTTTCAATTATAGTATTTTAATTTGACAGAACAAAGTTTGTCTTTTGCAGACTGTGTTTTGCTAGCTAGAAATACAGTAACTTTTGAGAGAAGAAATTTCTGTCACATCATTCTAGTATGTCTGTCAACCACCTGATGTCTCTACTGGGATAATATAAACTTTTCTGAATTGTCATATCTCCACTGGAATCATTGTTTATCCTATAGGCACTGAAAATACCCAGAGGACCAATCTTTAAGAAGGATAGCAGAGTGTGTCTGGCCCCAAGTACTTTAGACTGCACAGCAGCAGTGGATGCAGGTTTATTCTTTCTACTTCCACAAGTTTTTTAATGTATTAGTTAGACAATCTCTGGTTATCCTGCATAAGGTAAAATATTCTTTGCCAAAGATTAGAACCTGAACTGGATCTTGGTCCTTTGACCACAATTTTCTGCATTCCACTGAAATCATTTGGATTTTGGACACAATGAAGATGGCAGAAATTGATCTGCCCTATGTGCCAGGGCCATTGAAACTTGCTACTTTGGAATGAAATGGAGACTATTGCAGAAGCCAGGAGTTGCCATATGTTCACAGTAGTCAATGGCTTTTTGTCTGCTAATGGCTACCCAAAGCTTTTGTGTATGTAGATGTTATTTGTGTGGTTTTAGGCAGGTATCTATTAATTCATACCTACATGGATAAATATAACTAGACAATAAAGCCATCAGAGAGAACAGACCTTAACCAACACAATGTCTAGAGAGAAGTACCATGGATTGCAAATCAACTATAGTATTAAAATATATTATATTAGACTACATCTTCAGTTAAAGAAATTACCAGATACAAATTTACAACAGACAAGATTCAGATGGGAAATATAAAAGTCAATTACCTACCTCATTGTTTCAACAAAAATGAATGAATATCATTTATTTCTACATAGACTTCATGGATTTTCACAATGTGTCTAACAGAATTTATGAAATAAATTTAGATAAATTCCTGGACTATTAGGAAGGTGATAAAAAAAAATGTTAACACAACTGTGATTATATTAGGAAGTTAAATTTATATATACTTCAGTCAATTTCAAGTATCAGCAGAGGTGCTTTACACCTGGGAAAAACACACCAAAACAAAACAAAAACACACCAAACCGAAAGACTAAAAATCAACCCTCCCTTATCTGCATCCAAAATCCACCCCTTAAACGTTGCACATTGGTGTTCACTGATGAACAAAAAATCTGAGCAATGAGGGGCAAAATCCAAAGAAATTCGGTACTTCAGGTATCTTGGAAAGAAAAATAATGAAATGGATGCAATTATTAAGGTCAGAATAATAATGAACAGATTACCTTGTAATCCTGAATCCAGCTAGATAAAATCAAAACCTTTGGATACTAAAGTATGAATATTCAATTAAATATAAAGACAACTTCACTATGTAGAAATTCAAACTGAGGACCTAATAAGGATCTCCAATGAGCACTTCACAAACTGCTGTTTTGAAGAAATTTGCAGTATCTGATTGCCAGGGAAAGCGTTACAAGAAAAGGCAGAAATAAAGCCATGTGGGAAGAGAAATAGCTGATCAAGAATTGCAGTATTTGGAATGCCTATGAACAGTAATAAGATTTACCTGTGAGAAGCATATTAAATGAAGAACACTGAAGCAGAAATAATCCATTTTGAAGATTTAAAATAGAGGCTTCTTAGAAAACAGTTAAGATGACATAGGTGATTATAAAAGACAAAGATAAAATGGCACAACAATCTCAACTGCACTCCAAAGTTATTCTAGAAGACTAAATGGACAAATAAACGTATTCTTCTGCTGCACTTTTAGGCAGCAGAAACACTTATTTTATTATATTAAAAACACTTCTGGTCAGTGTTTTTAATATAATAACAATTCCTTCCTGATCCTGCAATGGGTCTTGATGGCTGCAAAGTCACCTCAAAAACATATTTCTATTGTCTGGGTATCTACACAAAAATTACTGTTCTAAAACCACAATGGTGCCTCCCTGAACATGAGAAATAAAGAAATTTAAAATGTGAGAAATTTAGAGGAAAATGACAAGGTGTCCTGAGGTCTACCAAAAGTAAGAAATAATAATATATTTAAACATACTACACTTCAAGGGACATAATAAAAAAAAAATGCATGTTTTGCCATAAGGATACACTAGATTTCCAACATATTTGCCTGTGAAGTAACACAAGTATTTCAGCATGACTCTCAGTTATGGATGATTTGGTGGACCAGAATGCATTACATTGTATTATGCTACATCTTAGGTGCAGTTGAGCCAAGAGGTTTGTCTCAAAGTGGAAGCATTTGTGTCTCCCCTGTAAGCAGCATTAATCAATGCTTCTATGTACTTCCAGGGCCTTAATGCTCTTACACTGGCAAACCCACAATTTTTTTATTATTTTGATATGTTTCTCACCTTATTGGAATACACACCAAGTTCCAGAGAGTTCTTCATACAGACCAGTTGGCAATATCCATCAGAAACTCAGGAGCTATAAATAAATGTTCATATTTCTTTTTTCTTTTTTTCTTTTTTTTTTTTTTTTTTTTTCATAAAAGCACTCAAGAAGCACAAATCTGTAGAGATCATAGAACCACAGAACACTTTGTGCTGGTAGAGGTCTTAAAGATCATCTAGTTCCAACCCACACCACAGGCAGGGACAATTTCCACTAGGCAAGGTTGCTCAAAGCCTCATCCTCTCTCAAAGTGCTCACCACAGTCCTTTTGATGCAGTCCAGGACACGGCTGGCTTTCTGGGCTGCCAGCACACTCATTGCTGGGTCATGTTGAGCTCATCAATCAACGCATCCAAGTCCTTCTCCCCAGGGCCATTCTCAGCCCATTCTCTGCCTGGCCTGTATTTGCACTTGGGATTGTCCAGACCCAGGTGCAAAACCTTGCCCTTGGCCTTGTTGAACTCCATGAAGTCCTCAAGGGGCCACCTTTGAAGTTTACCCAGGTCCTTCTGGCACCTCTTCCCTCCAGCTTCCCTCACCAAGCACCAGACAGCTTGGTGAGGTTGCACAGCTTTCAATCACTAGCTGAAGGAAAAAAATCACCTTCATTCCAACTTGGATGAAGTTATATTCTACAAAAAAATCTCAGCTTTAAAAATCAGAAAAGATGAATTTTGACAATAAAAGTTAGAAGATTCTATATTTAAGTACTACAGGGCAAAATTTTCATTCATCTTGAAGTCTATGGATTATTTTCAGTTTGCTTTCATTCTTACAAAATTGATAATCAGTATCCACTAAGAGCAATACAGCACAGTAATTCATGATATTTTCATTTTAGAGGATATATACCAGAGTGCTGAAGTTTGCCTTGTTTTTATAGAGGACATGCAAGGGGAGAACTTTCTGCTTAGAAAACAAAACAAAACAAAACAAAACAAACAAACAAACAAACCCTCCAAAACCAAACACAAACAAAAATTTCACCACCACAAAATAACCCACACCCCCCTAATCTCATATGATTAGACAATTTAAAAATACGTAACATTTATCAAGTGGTAGTTGCTGCTAAGTTGATACTAAAACAAATCATTCCTTAATTAGTGAGCATGCTGATCTCAAAATCATTTTATAATTTTTGATCAGTAATAAATTGATTTTTTTAAGGCTCCAACGTTTTAAGAGATAGGAGAATTGAACCCCAACTTCCTTCACACTAGGAATAGAATCAATGGCAGAAGTGTTAATTGGAAGGGACAAAAATAACCATAGAATCATTAAGGTTGGGAATTAGCTTTAAGATTATTGAGTCTAACCATTAAACCATCACCACTGTGTTCACCATGTCCTCTAGTACTACATCTCTATGTTCTTATGAACACTTCTAGGGATGATGATTCTACCATTTCTCTGGGAAGCTACTTCTAGTGTCAACTGTCTTTGAGTGAAGAAATCTTTTCTAATATCCAATATTGCACTCCCCCTTAGCCTACCATGTTGCAAACTTTTTGTCCCCTTGGTACTGCAGGGTAGTATTTATGATCTCACATCCCAGTTCCTGTCAGCGAGCCCCCAGCTGTGTCTGCACAATAAGAGAGCTGTCTTGGTACTGCAATCAAAGGCTCTTGGAAATGCCTTTGTAATTTAAATGTCATTTTAATAACTCAAGTAACTTACATTTTGGTATCAGAAAGGGTCATAAAAAGAAGCTGATCACAATTCCAATCAGTAGCTCTCTATATTCTGGCAGTATAGATCTGAGAAATCAATCTGATGTTTTACTTTCCAAGATCTTCCTTTGTGTAATCAGTGTCTGCATCCAGTATATTTATGATTGATTTTTTTCTTCTGTTCTACTTCTCTAGATGTGCTGTAGACACATGTCAGTTATTCTTTCATATTTTAACAGCTTTTCTGTGTCCCTAGTTCCACTTATTTTCAAATTAAGCTCCTGCTCATTCTAGCAAAGGGTGAACTCCTGATACATAACTGTGCTTAAATTGACCATCATCAGTATCAACTTCTTGAATAGCTATTTCAGAGAAGAAGGAAGACCAGTGTGACACTGGAATGCTGGAGATCAGGATGATAACAGTATTACCTATGTAGTACTATGCTTCTCTATAATAATTTCTTATTACTGCCAGAGATATTGACCCATGCAGAGCAAAAATGAAGATGATGAATTAGTAAGACTGATAGAGCTCATACAAGAGCAAGCAGATTCCACCTGCTAGTCTTAACCAAATAATTCTGAGACAAAACATAAGAGAAAAACACTCAGAAATTGAGTTTGCTGACATCATTAACACTCTTTTTTCAATTGTTGAAAAAGAAGAGAGAGCTAGCTAGTTTTTAACACTGCTCAAAACAATACTATTCCTTCCTTCCCCTTCTCATTTTTCAGCCACAGACTAATTTGGTCTGTACAGTGCTATCTAATTTGTTGGCACTGTCAGGAAATAATTCCCTTACTGTCAAATGCATATTTGGGAAGAAGCAGAAGCCTTTTGTGTTGTTCGCCCAGAAGAAGCTGCAGATGTCCATGTTTAGGGACCACTTCCTCCTTTATTTCACCAGTTTCTGCTGCTTGGACACACCAGTACCACAGGCAGTACCACCCTGGATTTCTACTTCTTTGCTAACAAATCATATCCATGGGAAAGTCAGAGGACACATTTGCTTGACCATACTCTCTCCTGATATGCACTGATGACATGTTTGTGGTGTGAAGGCTCAGTGAGAATGACAATGGCAACCATAAAAGTCCTTTCATCTGAATCAAAGAAATATTATAGAGAGAGACATTTCTCAACAGTGGAATAAATCCTAGCTTATCAAAGGTATTTTTACAGAACCACAGGAAGGAGTTTCAGGGAGATGACTTCTCAGAGAAACCTGAATGTGGGGATCCATCTCTTCATAGCTGGTTGGGAAGTAAGCAGAGGCAGCATCAGTCTCTCCAAGATGCAAACAGGATACACAATGCATAAATCCAGGAAGCTTAAGCAGTGGGCATCTCAAACAAGGCCATGCAAAGGAGTTTGTGGTAAAAAAGCTAGATTAATAACTGGCTGGCAAGTACCCTATAATAGCTTTCTCTAGTACTAAAGTTTAATTCTCCACTCAATTCCAAGAGAATTAAAAAAACCCTTATACTTTATTTTTTATTTTGTTTTTGTTATCTTTTTTCATACCACATCATTATGCAACTTCTTACATGCAGAGCAAAACCAAAGTCTCTTTCTGATTTCATGAATACCAAGAGGAATGTTTTCCTAAGCAATTAGTAATCATCCTAAGACACCGTTCCACTCATAGTTATAGAAAGTCAGGATAAGAAAATATTTGAAATGCAAAACATATTCTCTACTAAATTATCAAAAAGACATAATAGCAGGATAGTAAATATGTGGTATGTATATTTAGTATTTATTACAGAAATTTACTGCATATAAATTTTAAGGAAGTGCCAGATGCATCTAATAAACATGAATAAGGTTTCATACCCCCAGAGCTATATATGATGCTGTCTTATAGCTCTCTGGTTGAAAACATTGTGTGAAAATCACCTTGTTTAATTGGAATTGGATTCTCTAAGTCTTCTATCCTGCATTAACCAACTACTCCAAAGCAAGTTTCTATGGACCTATTCTCCCTATAAGTAGAAAAATGCAGTCTTTACTAAATAGCTAGTATTGCAAGGAACAAAATAAAAGTACTTTTAGCAGAAGCATATTTTCTAACTGTAGTTCTTCCACTGCAGAAACACCTCATAATGGATACATTTTGCTCTTAAGTATTATTTTTAAATTCTCCCTTTAATTTTTAATACTAAAATAAAAAGGAAAAATATGATCATTATCCTCAGACCACTTAGAAATGTGAAAAGGAAACGTTGCCTAGCAAAAAAAAAAAATAGCTCCCCTAGCCATATTATATGCATGGAAGAATGAAGCAAAAATAATGTTTTCATTTCCCCCTTAATACGCAAATAGGTTTTATGAAAGGGTAAGTTATACTATTTCACAAAGAAGGAAACAAATTTCAAGGAAAATTGCTACAGGATTAACACAGAGTTTAGTCATTGTTACTAGTGATTGAGAAACAGGAGGTAAAAACACATCGATTGCCTTGGACACTTGACAGGGAATTTTTAGGTTAATCCATGTATTTGAACCAATAAACAGCATTGTCATTTTTTTTCACCCTTATTTCTTCTGTGATTTTTTTGTAATATTTTAAGAATTGTTTACTTTCAGTATGTTTTTCAGTGAAATAAATAGCCACCAGAAGAAATAGATATTTATGCAAACAGTTCATACAGAAGATAACACCAGCACATCCTCTAGCTAGCTTTTATCTTCTGAAGACAATGACAGTTTAGCATTATATTCACAAATGAGATAAAGCCAGTGCTACTCACCAATTTATGACTACTTGGAGCAATTTCAACCACTACTTTGACTGAACGCTATTTGTCACATATCAAAAGCATTTCTGACATTCATACTTAAAGGGAAAATAAGTTTCCCACGCCCATTCACTTTTCAGGCTGGGTAATAGCTTAGATTGCTTGTCAAAATGTAAAGTTCCTTCTGAGTCTCTTTGTGATGTTGATGGCAAAAAGCATGAAAGAAGAAAAATGCTAAAACTGGAGTCATTGCACTGTTTTTTGTTTAGGATGCGCACAGCACTTGCACTGCTTACTTCAAGTCAGCTTCATGATGTTGATTTTAAAGTGAACAATGACTCAACATAAATGAACACATAGATACTGAAAACAAATATTGCCCCAAGTCTGTTTATATTTTTATGATACTATTGCAAGACCAAGCATCAATTTTTAGCTTCACCGCTTTTAATTTTCTTCATGCTGGTGAAAGGTGGAACTTAGGAAGGCTCAGGATCTCCTGGAGTCACTAAATTCTTTCAGCAATTTAAAGGAAATAAAACCAAACTGTAGAAAAATACTGCATAGCTAACTGAGCTTTTTTTTTTTTTTTTCAATCTCATCTGGAAATTTTCCACTGACAACCACTTTTTTCATTTCACTGGGAAGCACTTAAAATATAGTCAGGATAGAATTTCCAGCCATGTCTTCTTCAGAGGGTGCTTTTCAGAAGTCCCCACTGCTGTAAGTGCTTAGTCCTCACCACAACTATACAGGGGACAGCCAATGTTTTTTGAAGCCTCCTTGGGCCTGCAGTTGATGCTCATTGGAACTAAAGGTGAAACCAAATACTGTTAGCAAAAGAACTGTCTACTGATTGGATACACCATGAAAGGGCTCCTAGATAAGAACATTTTGATAGTCAAGGCACAGAAATGCTGGTGTTTGACATTCATGATATTATGCATAGACTTTCATCAGGTATCTTATCTGCTCATTTTGAGAGAGGCAAAGGACAAATGCAAATACCATGAGAGAAACAGCAAGCCCATGCAACCGACAACGTAAGTTTTGGTACAAAACATGAATACTATGCTAGGCTATGCTCATGAGAAACTTCAATACTTCCAGTATCTTCCCTGCCAAACTGCAAATGCCTCACATATAAATCCTAATTAAAACGAGAACATGCTGCACATCAAAAATGCATGCATACTGCAGCTGCATCCCATTCTTCTGAGCTGACTTGAAGTTGTTATCTCTAGCTAATTAGCTCTCCGAAAGCCTGTGAAGTCCAGAGACACTCAGGTGATATTGTTGATACCATGCCAATTATGACGTAAATTAAAAAGACATGAGGTTAGAAACTGGAAAGAAATGGACTTACTTTGTCCTTATTAGAGTGGGTTATTATTGAAGAGCTGACTAAAATATGACAGATTATATTTCACTTCCTACCAACCTAGGAGTTGAGCATCTTATCTTGAGATACAATGTCAGGGATGTTAATTGCTGTGAAGTACAGAAGCACAGAAGTTCAGCTAGGAACATTGCACATTCTGATTCATGAATATGAAAGCAGAGACTGAAGCAAGTGATAAACGACCCATCTACAGCTAAATGCTGGTAATCTTCATATTGATGCAAGAATCTGCCCAGAACCTGAAATTCAGAAGATGTAGGAGCTAAAGGCTCATGTTATGGTTTCTGACTTTCCGTGTTACAGCCAGGTTTTAAACTGTAGAAACAAAGGTCCTGAAATTATGATTCATACCCCAGCTGAAAACCACATAGCTTTCTAATACATTTTCTGGTTTTCAGTACAGATTCTGGTATCATTGTAGGCGGGCTGTATCAAACATGCACACTCTAAATGGCTGATATCAAAGCACAACAACTGACTGTGCAATGAATACTGCACTGACTATACAAGTGCAATTGATTTGTCATTATTTCACAGTCAAATTCCTCCTTGCAAATACTTGGAAGTAGCATAGGATTGCTTTTCTGATGTTTGGGGGTTTTTCTCTCTTTGGTAAAACTGCATCAAGAATAACATTTTCTGCAGTTTAGAAATCTGGAGAGCACAGTTTTCCATACTGTTAGAATTTTAACTCCTTTCTCTTGTGCCCAAAATCAGAAAATTTTTGTCTTTAAGTTGTCATTACTAAAAAATACAACCACGAAATACTTTAAATATGTTTTATTTTAATACCTACCACCACTCATATAATTGTTGCACCCAGGATCCTGCTGCAGTTTGGACCCATTGGAAGGACTTGGGTGACCCAACTTGTGGTTGGGTTCTTTTTCCCCCTTGGACTGAGATTGATGCGAGAGAGGCAGTTTTCTCTTGTTTGGACTTGGTTGTTTATTCTTCTTTTATCTACATTACATGCATACAATGTACAAGGAGCTATGTGCACTAAGATACAAGGGTGCAAAATGGCTAAAAAAAATCTTCATATTTTATTTCTTATATCTTTTTTTATGTTCATTCATCCAATTAAGAAATGCCAAGTAAGTTATTTTTCTTAATGACCCAATTGCCCAATACCTGTGTGCTGCACTGTGGCATCCTCTATCCAATCACTTACCCAAAAATCACCCAAAAACCTCTAGAAGAAGATGAAGAAGAAAGAAAAAGGAAGAAGAGACAATGCCTTAATTCCTCCATCTTGTCTTTTGTTTTATAAACTAGTTTAAGCTCTAAACTTTAACTTTCTCACCCAGTGACTTAAGAAAACTCTCTAATTTACACACTTACACTCCTAGGTTTTTTTTGTTTTTTTTTTTTTTTTTATTTAACTTTAACAGTTGTTTTCATGGTATTATGTGAAATTCACCTTTATTGGGTGTCAGAGTTAGGCATCACAGAAAAAGGTACATCTTGCATCTCTGACCCCAACACTCGGGGTGTATATCTCCGAAGAGGCAACTCCTGTCCCAATAGTTTTATCTCTCAGGAAGGTGTTGGGGGTTAGGTGTTCTTTTTGGGTTTTTTTTAGTTCTAGCTTGACTGTGGAATTTTTACCCATTAGTTTCGGGGACAACCTAACTATAGGTACTTGGTGCTTGAGAGAAGACAAAGAGCTCGACCAGACCCAGGGGGGGAAGGGGGCAGGAAAAAAGGAGGGTGGGGACAGTTTTGGCAGGCTTTCTTCAACTTCGGAGAAAGACACGTTGGGGGCAGAGCTGCTGCAGTGGAGAGAAGGGAATTTCACCATCACCCACATGGAGCTGCTGCTTCATCTCCTTCTTCCCTCTTTGTTGGTGGCCTCACAACCCCCTGTCCTGCCGTGTGGCAGTGCCATCCACTGCCATGGAGCTGCTGATCCACCTCAGCCACCGGCCCAGGATCTCAGCTCATCCCTGCTGTTCCAGCTGAGTGTTCCTCAGAGCCCTGCAGGAGCACCGGGACTGACTGCCTGAAGGGTTTGTGAAGCAAAGCCTCTCCTCCATCCCTTCCCGGCTCAGCCGAGAAAGCTGTCACGGGGTCCCCGGTTCTGTTAATGCTGTAGTTATTGATGTTTGTTTGCCTGGTTATACATACTGGTAAAGAACTGTTATTCCTATCCCCAGATCTCTGCCTAAAGGCCCCTTGATTTCAGAATTATAATAATTCGGAGGGAGGGGGCTCTACATTCTCATCCCAAGGGAGGCTCCTGCTCTCCCTAGCAGACACCTGTCTTCTAAAACCAAGACAGAAGGTAAGGTGATTAACAGATTAGAATTAGAATTTGCGTCCTTTTGTAACAGTCTCAAAGCCAAGCTAGTAAGAGATTAAATCATCAGCAAAGATGACTATGTGGAGCAGAAGCAGAACTCACTTTCATTATTTCAGCAAGCATCTTATAAAAATACCATCTTTTCTTTTTAGTGTCTCACCAAGTAAGACGCTGGGTAGCAAATCCATTTTAAAAATATTTATATAGAGAAGAATTAATGGAAAAATTAGTGATTCCCAGTTCTCTAAGGCGGACTATAAGCTTTCAAAATACCCAAAAGCCCATTATCCTCTTCAGCTGAAATCACCCCCCTGTAACAGATGACACAGTAGTAATGACATGGTCACATTTCTCTACTGAATTTGCAAACCAGGTTACACAAATGGTGGATTTTGTCCAACTCAGCTATAAACAAGTTTTCCCCTATTGCCCCTATTTAATAAAACTGACTAATGCTTACATAATTTGATTTGTGCATTTCTCTCCTAATGCCAAATAAATTTGCTATATTTAATATTCCCAGCTAAAACTAAAACCTACTGTATATTCATGAATTCAAACATGGGACCTGAAAAAAATGAATGTGGTCCTAGAAATCTGTCTGTCTCACCAACTGCTCCAACTCTCCCAGAATAAACTATACTTCAAGAGAGAACCAACCTGTCCCTCCTGTCAGAGCAATGCCATTATTTAGCAAAAATTTAATAGTCAAAGGAAAGAATAAGCAAGATGGAATGCATGCCTATGTATTCAGTGTACCTTTGGCAAATAGAGTGATCCTGTAATCTGATCCTTGTTTAAGGCATTGCTTATGAACTTGCATTGAAGAGACATAATGCAACTAATAATAAGTAAAATAAAACTCAGAGAAGAAACTCTTACCTATACATTCTGTTCAAAATGCTGCTAGACTTATTTTAGTGATATATTCACTACTAATTCTACTTTTTATGAAAAAGCTAATTGTTTGCATTGATTTACTAC
The DNA here is from genome assembly GCF_001522545.3 of Parus major. Classification (NCBI taxonomy): domain Eukaryota; kingdom Metazoa; phylum Chordata; class Aves; order Passeriformes; family Paridae; genus Parus; species Parus major. Next base: position 84,381,008 of record NC_031769.1, read on the forward strand.
ATATTATTTTAAGCAAAGGTTCACATTAAGACAAAAAAATTTATGATTGTAATGAAAGAAACATGACCTGGACTCCCCAGTTGAGGTAAATATGTGATTAAAAAATCAGTATGTAATGAGCCTAGATGGTTTTTGATAATAAGCAAAACTTTACACAGCTAATTAGAATATTTTTGACTTGTTTTAATAAAATTTAACAGAAATGTCAAAAAATATATCTGGCTTTACTGAGAAAAACATGTTAAAGTGTGATTAATTCTACTTTTTTTTTTTTTTTGAGAGGGAAAATTTCTTAAATTTAAAGAAAAACTATATAGTCTTTGGAGCAGAGAATATGAATATTTTAATCTGAGGCAATGATACTCCTAGCTGTCTATAATAGATTTCCTTTTATCCTTTTGGATCCATGCAGGAATATTGAGTTGATCTGCCTTCTTGTGAAATTTTATTTAGGGCTACAGCAGAAATTTTTAACCAGAAACTTTTTAAACTTTCTTTGCACTGACTAATGCTCAGCATCTGTGTTCAACAAGCTCTGACCAAAGGTCAGTTGTATTAACCTGTGGTATCTCAGAGGGAAAGAGCTTAACCCACCCCTTCTCAGCAGCACTTCAGGAGTCTGATTTTTAATAGCTGAAAGAGTGGCTTTAAATCACTGTGCTCACTGTACAGACAGAACTCTTTGGTTTAAAATCAGGCTCAGTGTACAAATCAGTGTTCACATATGAGTAAATCAGTAGAGGGGGAAATATGAGAGTACTTCTACACCTGGGCACAGAAGTAGGTTGTAAGCTCATGCCTGCCATGAAGCAGCTCACAGGGGAAGGGCTACTTTCACATGGGAACTTTTCAGTCACTGAAGCCTTCTCACTACTCTTCTTCAGTATTTACTAAAATAGGTTTTGTTTTTAAAAATATCACCTTTAAATAATTTTTTTCTTATGTTGATTACGTTCCAGTTAACCACACTGTTATACAAGTTTTTTTTTTTAATTCTGCTTTTTATAATGTCTTATTTTTAAGTGTATAGTGCCATTTTATTTTTCTCAGATAAAAACACATTTTTTTTATCAAATAGAGTGTTCTCACATACAACACAGCTTTTACTATCAGGGAAATACTAGCATCACCAAGACTCTAGACCTAATTATATAATATTTATAAAGGAAATTTGAGGCTCATATTGTGAAGGATATTATAGGAAGTCTCTGAGAGTGGTAAAACACTAAGATTGCTCTGGAGCACTATAACGGCTGTTATTTTAAAGCATGGTAAAGATGGGGGGAAACACAGCAGCTGTAGGCTCATATTTATAATTAACCTAGCCTGTAAAATCTTTGCAATAGTGTCAACTAAGATATTACTGTCTAATTTACTCAAATTAATTTTTCCGAACCAAATAGGCTTTATGAAAACAAGGCTATCAAAAAATAACATCAGTTTTAAATAGACTTAATAAACATTGAACAACATTAGAATAACCATTCAGTGCTATTTTACCCTGTGTATAAATGTGGCCTGGGTGAATACACTGAATTACCATTTCAATGTAGAAAAGAAATTTCGAACTAGGGATAACTTCTATATATTAGTTTCTTTCAGTATTTCCAGGCTATAAAAGGGTTGGTAACTACGTTGTTGCCTTTTGCTGTTCCATTTTGCCTCCACAGCCAAATGCATTACTTTATAAGCATTTCAAACCACTGATTTGATTTACTTTGAAGTGATAAAATGCAGCCATCAAGCAAATAATTTGCCATGATTTTCAGTTTCTCAGTGTAAGTTCTGTCATTGGAGTACCATGTCTTTACATCTATTTAATTTCTCATGGAAGGGGAAGCCCATAACCTCTCATTTTCCTAATGATGCCACACAAGCCCATCCTGCAGAAGAAAAGAGTAATTTCTGTCATCTTCCCCCATAATCATTCCATAAACTAGATTTTGAGGAGGATTGGGAAGGAGGTTTAAGGACAGCAGTTTGGAAGTGCAAAGCTGTATTACAAGATGCAAACAGATACAATACATCCAACTTAAAAGTTTACAGAATTCACAGAATTCACAGAATTATTAGCTTGGAAGAGACCTTCAAGATCATCGAGTCCAACTGATGCCCTAACGCCTCAAGTAGTTCATATCAACAAGTGCTATATCCAATCTTCTTTTAAACACATCCAGGGATGGTGACTCCACCACCTCCCTGGGCAGACCATTCCAGTACTTTATCACTCTTTCTGTAAAAAACCTTTTCGTAATATCCAGCCTATATTTTCCTTGGCTCAGTTTAAGACTGTGTCCTCTCATTCTGTCAGTTGCTGCCTGGAGAAAGAGACCAACCCCCACCTGACCACAGCCACCTTTCAGGAAGTTGTAGAGAGTGATAAGATCACCTCTGAGTCTCCTTTTCTCCAGGCTAAACAACCCCAGCTCCCTCAGTTGTTCCTCACAGGGTTTGTGTTCCTAGCCCCTCACAGCCTCGTTGCCTCCTCTGAATGCGCTCAAGAGTCTCAACGTCCTTCCCAAACTGAGGGCCCAGAACTGGACACAGCACTCCAGGTGAGGCCTCACCAGTGCCAAGTACCAAGGGGAAGAATGACCTCTCTGCTCCTGCTGGCCACACTATTCCTGATCCAGGCCAGGATGCCATTGGCCTTCTTGGCCATCAGGGCCCACTGCTGGCTCATGTCCAGCTGCTGTCACCAGTACTCCCAGGTCCCTTCCTGCCTGTGCGCTGTCCCCAGCCTGTAACATTGCAGGGGGCTTTTGTGGCCAAAATGCAGGACTCAGCACTTGGAATTATTAAACTTCATCTTATTGGACTCTGCCCATCCATCCAACCATTCCAGTTCTCTCTACAGAGCTCTCCTACCTTCCAACCAAAGTTACCACTGAGACAAGCAGGACACTAGACCAGTCAACTGCCACAGTCCCCTCCAGACTGCCTGAATCTATGCACTGGAGTTAAAAGTGCAAAAAGAAAATCCACAGGGAAAAAAAAATGAAACCAAACAAAAATAAACCCCCCAAAAAAACCGAAAAACAAAACCAAAAAAACAGGGTGTCTGGGAACCTATAAAGTCACAACTGTTGTGAATTTGGAAAAAAAAATAAACCCTGCCAACAAGCTACAGGCATGTTGGCTACAATCTGCAAAGCAAGATGATTGATTTACAGTCATATTGATATATTGTCAAGACATCTAGGTCACCTCTCCATTCAGTTGTTGGCTGCCCTGTTGCCATGTGTTTCCCAAAGTCCTGAGTAAGCTGGATGCAACCATCACATTCCCCACTGGAAATTATGGTCTAAGAGGGGGAGAAGAGGGGACACAAAGAGACTGAGAAACTACACCTCTCCGTAAGTCCAAGACTTAGAGGGATGCATAATATCCAGACACAGGAATTAGATATTTTGGGGCAAACATTAAGAGATGCAAGGTTAGAGATTGTAATAATGAATGCACATTTGACAGGGTGTCACGATCTGCAAGGTGGTATTCGTGATGTGGTTCTTTTAGTTGGTCTTAGAGTACAAAAGATTATCAGCAAACCAAGGACTTAAACAACAAAACACACTTTATTGAGTGCTCATCAGCACTAATATGCGATAGACAGAAAAGAGGAGAAAGCAAAACATAAGGAAAAGAGAGGAAGGGGATTATAGCTACCAATGTCGAATTCCACTCAGCCGTCAAACGACGCAGAGTCTTCTGTCCATTGGGGAGATCTCAAAGGAAGGTAAGTTTGGGGTATAATTTTATAGTCTTTTGCAAAGCGAGGGGCACAGGGGCAAAAACAGAGGAGATTGATAATCATTGTGATGAATTCCATTGCGCGGGGGGCAGGTGTAGGGTACAGAGCGATCCATGTCGTGCAAGTCTCTGCTCACCAGCAGGAACGAGGGTAAGGTGTCGTGGAAAACCTGTTGCACAGCTTACCACGCACAAGCCTCTGCTCATCAGCAGGAATGAGGGCAGTGTACCGTGCAACCATCTGCAAACAATCACTTAGTAAACATCCATCTCAGCTAGGCCCAAACCCCCAAACCAAGTCCCTTGTGATATTCAGGGTCTCTGTCTCTGTCCTTGAGACGGTTGTGAGACAGATGTGGGAATCTTCGGACTGTCTCTTACACAGGGATAGACCAAGACACATTAGCCAGTAATTGGTCTGGGCTTAGAACTCTCAGCCAGGCCTGAGTGTCTGCTTTTCAGAGAAGACCTTCTTCTAAGGCTTCCTGCTTCCCACTGTCCAAGACAGACAAACATCTGTAGTGCGCAAGCGAGCTGCTGCCCATGAGAGGTCAGCAGTAGCTCAGAAGACAAAGGCACAAAGGAGAGCAAGAGGACCATCCCCCAGCAACATGAGGATGTAGTGGGACTCCCATTGATGCCCAGTTCTTCCAGGTTTGCTGCATCTTTCCAGTGAGGAGATGCTTCCATAGTTGCAATGCACGGCAAAAGACTTACTGAGCTTCTTACTTTATTACTGCCCACAACTTGCTAAGAATGTGTACTTCTGTGGGGCAGAGATGGCTGCCTCTGTGCACAACTGGGTCAGGTAGTTTCATGGCAAATATCAAAAGAGAATATCCTACAGATACTAAAGAAACCAACATTTCAGTCAGCAGTATAGGAAACCTCATATTATATGCAGCATTCAAAATTTGCTTTAGCTTAGCTTGGCTGACTACACAGGCCAGATTTTCAATCACACTGGGAATCATTTATCTGCTTTCTCTCTACTAAACACCACACATGAAAGGTAAACCAAAACAATTATCTGAAGGTGCACCACTGAATTTAGTACTATAGATACCAGCCATCTCAGTTTCTGATTTTCACTGGAATTGTTGAGGGGTGCTTTGCCAGCAATGACTTTGCAGCAGTGCAGGAAACTGCCAGAAGAGCTGACCAAAAGTAACTTGAAATGGAAAAGTACCCTGTACAATTCCCCTACATGTTCATCTTTCCAAAGTAATGAGTATGTGTTCAGCCTTAACAACCAAATAGTGTAATTTACAAATTAAACATTGCAAAGTAAATTCCTATAGAAATGGAAGTTCCTTTGTGACGAGAAGCCCTCATAAATGATTATCAAGCAATACATAAACTGCTGAGATAATACATTTTCCATGCACTAAGAGTATGCATTTGACAGCTTTTATCTGTCCTCATGCATGCAGCTGATAGTCATTACAGTAGCATTAGAACTGCACCAGATTTATCGCATTTGCAATGTAAATTTATCACCATTCAAATAATCCTAGCACCTGTGCCTTACCACTAATAGACATTCCATTACATTTCCCCTCATCATTCACAGTTGAATGAACCTATAAGTGAAGCTGAAATGTAAATTTAAAACTGCTCTTTCAGAAGTTTTACCCTTAAAATCTGTTCAGGAGAGTCTCTCCCACTGCAATGGAAAATAGCTCTTTTTGTAGTGTTTCTTGTACACACCAAAAATTGATTCAGGGTGGTAAAACAGTCATATGAGCAGTGTTCATTCATATTTATACAACAGATGGCACCAGGCATTCATTTTCACCTAAAATGCCAGGGAAATAAAGATTTAAACTACCTCCCTTCTTTGAGTAGAGCAGAGCAGGTTAAAGGGTATAGTGTGTAATAGAGGACTGGACTTAGTCTGGTCATACTGAAAGACTGCAAATCCTCAAGAACCCTCATGGGTCACTGCAATTTTTATGGAGGCTTCTATACAGACACCTATTTCTACAGCATCCCCCATGAGGAACTAGCCAGAACAACCAGAGGATCCCTTCTCACACCTGCCTGTGAGACTGCAAAAAGTGGAGTTGTATTTCTCTGTCTTGTACAAAATGTAAGACTGGTCTGCTCCCCAGTGTGGAGAGCTGCTGGCAAATATTCGTGGCACTGTTATATCCTAAAGTTACTTTATACTGTATTCCAGATGAGATTCATGGCTATGGTAACAAGAACAGTTTAATTTAAAATCCCCTGCCAAAATAAATTTAATAAAAAGATTTATGGCAAAAAATAATTACATCAGCTTAATATGAACAAGATGGATTAATTGTAATCAAATATTTTTATGATAACACAAGCATACTTTATGTTGCATATTCATATGTGGTTCCTGAATAAGAAACATATAGCAAATCTTAAAAATAAAATTACTTTTAGAATAAATACAGTGAATATTAAAGTAAATTCTTTGGGAAGTCGGGCTACCTTAAAAAAATGAAAAATAAAAAAATCATCCTGGTTTGTTTCATTTTGGCTTTTTTTTTTGACTGAAAATATAAATCATTCAACTTCAAGAAAAAAAGATAATTTAAACTGAAATAAGCCAAAACCACACCACAATTCATATTTTTCTGAAAGAAATAATGCTAATTTATATTTCTACACTTCAAACTTCTAGAAGATAATTTATTCATTCTTCTAAATATTTTACTTTGAAAAGATAATAACTTTATTACTCATAACAATGCAGGAAGGGAAGAAAGAAAAGAATATGCACAACACTGAACAGCTTTTTAGCAAATAAACAGGGAGAGGGAAATGTTTTTCTTTTCTGTGTATTCTTAAAAATCTGTCTATGTTACCATGAAAACAGAAAATTTTTATTGTATAATTCTTCTTATTAGGTTCTTATTGCAGCCAAATATCCTGAGTTCCATATAAGTTCATTTTTCTTAAAAAGCTTTATTTACATAAACCTTTAATTGTGTAGTATTATAGCTAGTATAGTCTGATATAATATTGAAGCTAGATTCTACATTTTTAAAGGCAGGAGGTGAATTTTTTGCAAGTTGTACAATGAGAAATCAAGTCTAGCTGAAATACAAATTGATATAGTGTCTCAGAAACACAATGTAGTTTGCATAATAATCTCAGAACAACACATGATCCTTCTCCATTATTTTATGGAGCTTTTAAAATTATTTTAAAGTAATGTATTAGTATAAACATTAAAAGTTTCCTCTTGAAAGTTGAAACAATTTCAGGTTTACCTTTGCCTGACTTTGCTTGATGTATACACTTGTTCTTATTGTCTAAATGTCTTTGTGTCTCATAATTGATAGGTTTGATCTTAAAAGAATCCATAAAAACATAAGGGCAATTACACCTCCAGGTATCATTCTCACACCATTGAAAATAGTATGACACAATGCTTACTAGAGCAGACTCTAATTACCCATCCCACCACTGCAACACAAAAATTACTTTATAAAAGGATTTGAAGTCAAAGTTATAGATGCTGTGAACGGTTACACTAAATGATTTCCAGAAAATGTAGCTCAGTTATAATTAGATTAGCTTGGCATTAATGGAACAAAACCTTTAACAAGCCACAACTGAAAATACCATGGAGTAGACTGCTTTTATGATTGCACTAAAGACTCACTAACATATCTGCAAAAGATTACTTCTTCACAAACAAACTACTTGATTTCTTATCTGGGAAAATAAAGATTCTGTCATTTTTCCATTTCTCTTTGTGGGTGTTAAATTCTAAAATTAATATGGCCAGAAATGGGATGCAATATTTACTCTCATGTCACAAAGGCCAGTCTGCTTAAGTGAAGACTAGTATAGCTGGAGAATGACTTATTCTCTTCTGTACATTTGATATACAGCAGTAACATTGTGTGTAAAGCTACTTGAGGAATATATTTATTATTGGTTCGTAGTAATAAATTTTAAAATAATTTTCTAATGAAATTGGATAAAAAATGCTGGTGGGGGAAATAAATTATTTCCTTATTCTCTCCCACACACACTTTCTGAATATCACTCTGTTATAAAGTGTGAATGTATAAGTTATCTCTAAATACATTCATAATTCATACATTTCCTAGTAAGTTTGAGAACACTGATGAACCGTAGCTTGAACTACATTAATTTAATAATAAAAATAGGAAATTTTTGGAGGAAGTTTACAGTAGCAAGTGGTCACAATATTGATTTCTTTTTCATTCTAAAAACTGTATGCAAAATCCAGCAAATGCAGCTTTGTTTCACTTTGAACTATGCATTGATGCAATGCATGCTTTCTACATATTCAAAGAGCTTTAACAGAGGACACAGAGTTATTCAGACTTTACCAAACAAGAAACAAACTAAAATGTCACTGAAGCCATCTGCTTCTTATACCTATTTGTTCCTAAAGACAAAATGAACCACTGAAATATTTTAACATTTCTGAAAGCTTCTGTATGAAGCTGTAAGTGCATTTACAAAACCTGGATGTGCAGAAAATCCTCCTTAGTGGCACAAAAAACTTCAGATGATGTATGTTGACTTAAGGAGTGACTTTTCAAATTGGTAAGGGCAGCTTCAGGGTTCACCTTCCTAGGCTGGTCCCCTCAGTTGTGCACAGCCTGTGGATGGAGGGCAAGAGTTTTTCTGATTGGAGTTTTTCCTATTTTGTAGTTTGAAGGAAAGAAGGAGAGCATTATTCTTCATTTTTATGCCCGGTTTCCACACAGCAGTAAGCACAGCGAGTTTGCCATCTGATATTGACTTGCATTGATGACTCCACAATTTTCTTCTTTCTTTCATTTTCCAGCTTTAGATCACTACTTCAAACTAATTTCTCTGATCATGATTTTCTAGTATGAAAGATAAGAAATACTCATCGTGGTACAAGAAAACACATTTACAGTGATTTAAGGTGGTGAATTTTAGGCTACCAAGTATGAGGATAACTTCAGTGTTAAGGCTTTGGAAAATAAAGTATTTCTTTAATCGGGAGCTGAAGTGCAGCAATAGTCATAACTTCTTGCAAAAGTAAATAACCCACTCAAGTAATTTGCCAAGCCGCTGAATACCCTAGAGTACATATGTAGTGATATATACTGCAGGATGCCATACTGCACAGAGTCATGCAGGGATGGAGAATGATTACACACAGATTTCTCTACAGGAGATCATTAATGCCATCAAAAAATTACCCTCTGGGAAACACCGAAATCTCAGACAGCTTCCCAGTATAATTCCTTAAATCTCTGCATATTGTATGCCAGCTTTTAATGGATACATTTAGTGGGAAGTTTGCTGAGGGCTGCTCTCTGGAGATGTAATGCTTTCATTAATCATTTCAATCTTCAGCAAAAGAAGGGGATCCTATGCTGCATATAACTGCATCAGACTTGGACTTTTGCTACTACTATTAGCTTGTGGAAAATAACTGAGTTCAATTCCTTGATAACTCTGACCAAAAAAGAGCTATTTCACTACTATTTCTGTAGCATTGTAGGCAAAAACAAAACAAAACAAAGCAAAACAAAAATCAAACAGACTAAAAACAATGTAGTTGGTAATTCAGTATGGTTATGGTCATTATACTTACTGAGAAGCACCAATATTTAGTGTTATTCTCAGCTCTTCAAAATTTTTTGATCACTATTTGGATATTAAATCAAAAGCATATTTAAAGGTATTTAGATCTTGCTAAATCCAGAAGATGCAGTCATTAAGATTTCAGGAATGAAGTGACTGACTGGGGTTGGATTATTTTATATATATAAAATGTAAGATGCATATTTTTGTGCATACATAAAAATTATACATATAATTAATGCATTCACACACACCCTAACTTTTTGACCTGTCACAATTTGATTACCTTTGCCTCTGAAGATCAACCCTGATTTTCATCATAAATTATCGAAAACTCACTAAAGTCACCTTTATCTCTCCATTTACCCCAGCAGAATACATGGGTTTTGCTTTTATGATACTAAAAATATATGTGAAGGACTTAAAAATAATTACCTAGAAAACCTGAGAATAACTTAGACAGAAGTAAAGCTTTAAAACAGCATCTCATGAAATCTGAAGATGTTAAATTACAGATCTTAAATTTATAAGCCAACAGCTTATAAAACTTTTTATTTATTACATTATTCACTGAAAGCTAAAATCCCAGTTCCAGGAAAATCAGCACATGCCTTGACACAGATGTTAACAGAGTCACAACTTCAGTCTTTCTCGGTCTGCTCCAAGTATTATTAGTAGTTACTAATTTCCTAGAACATTCTTTCTGGTGCTTAGGGAAGAGAATAGCAATAGATAAGAAGGTTCATTATGGCTGTTCTGAAATGGGTCTATTTTATTACATTCGGCTATGCATATTTCTATGTAATTGAAGCTAAATGAGTAGACAGACTATCATGACATTTTATGATAAGTTTAAATTATATGCAAGTATTCAGGGCCTGGAATGAGCAGCTTCTTATGCTTTAAAAATAAAAATATACTAATTAATGCAATTAATAAAAAATTTATGTAGAGAGAGAGAACTACATTCACTGTGCACTAAGGTGTCATTATAATAACCTCCTGCTGAATAAAACATCAAGTACATATTTTTTTCTGTTGCCCTAGATGACACAGTTATCACTGATGATTTACAATTGTTATATAATAGATGCATTTCACTAATTTATAGATGCCAAATGATCTTCCTATGGGACATTCAAAGGAACATTTTACCATCTTTTAGCAGAATGGAAACAGCTAATATGCAAAGATCTGGCTGTGCTAATTACACTTCTGAGAACGTCTATTACTCTTATTTTTTTCTTTCCCTGACACTTAGAATCACATTTGAGAGCCTGAAACACCCATAAAGAAGCAGTGGAGGATCTTCCATTGACAGAGAAGATGCAACTTTTAACACCTGTCTTTCAAATAATTTTCATTGTCATTTATTTCCCTGCCAGGGAAAAAAAAGGAGGGTGACTGCTGCTTCCCACTGTGTGAAGTCCCCTTGGAAGGGAGGGGCAGGGAGGAGTCTTCTGCAGGAGGAGCCCTCGAGCTTCCCTGAAAGTGTGAGTACACCAGACTCCTACAGCCCGGCCCAATGCCACTGCCCACTGCTACCCAATGCTGTACAATGCAGCCGAAAAGCACTGTTATGACTGAACAAATTAAAGGAAAATTTTTCAAGGTTGCTGTCAGTATATCAGAACTGTGAAGTTACCAAATTTCATTCTTATACAAACAAAAACACATATTACAAGAGGCAGCTTTCAAGATGATGGAAATTATAAGTTTATATTCGGGCCTTATGCCTGAATAAGGAAATTATATTTTTCTTTATCTGAACCAATGCCCCTGGACTTAGACACCTCTAAATAAGATTAGAAGTAGTTTTGAGTATTATACTAATTCTCTTCTTATTTATTTATAGATATTTTCATCAGCAGCCAAATATTTTCCTTTGTCCTTTTATTTCAATTCAAATCCATTGCAATCAGTGGGAGTCTTTATACAAAACACTAAGGTTTAAGACAACCCATCTCAGTTATAGATATTAACCAGTCTAAGTCTCCTTAGTCTTTGATATAGTCTTTAACAGATGTTTCTCCCATAAATAAAATTTTACGAGTATTCCTTTATGAACATCTGCCAAGACTTGTAATGGAAACTTTACATTAATTGAATAATTTTATAAATTACATAATGCTTTAGCGTATGTATGAACTATTCAGAGAATACTGTTGACCTCTAAATTAGGCATACTCCAAAACAAGTCTATAACACAACTCAAAGCTAGATAACTACCTATCTTTCTCTTGCCCACTCAAGACAACATCTTTAGAGCAGGTGTTATTTTGTCTAATAATGTTCTGAAACATAGCCTATTGTTCACTTAGAAAAGTTATTTTTACAAACAATGAACAGGAGGCCTTCATTCTTTTAATGTTTGCTTCTGCTCATATCTTTCCAGTTTTCACTCAAATCAAATAGTTTGTTTTATACTTATTAAATGTTCTGGTTAGCGTGAAAGGTGAGCCTTTATAAAGCATTGTCATTGAACAGATAAATAAGGTATTTCTTGGTCTGCATGAAAGCAGAGTATGGTAAGGGTTGGCAAGGTTTCTTTCAGAGACAATGTATTTTGAAGGCAATTACAGCAATGCTGGAATCCAGTCCTCAGTTCCATCAGCACTTTTTTTTTTTCCAGTTCAATTGCGTATATAAAATCAGGCAAGTTATAAGGTGCATACCCAGGACATATCTTACTACAGAACTCCTGAACTGGTGAAAAGTCATAAATTTTCCAGAGGTCATTGTGGCTGGTTTACCTGTATTTTTCAGGAGTGATAACAGCATGCAATTATTCCTACTGGAAGAATGTACCATTATACCAGGTGTTTTGATAGATTTTTTGTTTTTTCCCGTAGTAGGCCTATGCTCACTGTGTCCAGATGTCTGACAATATGTACTTTGCCTTGGAAAACAACTAGCAAAGAAAACAACAAATAACCAGCCAAATGTCAGCCACTGTGCCCAATCCATTTTGAGATTTTTGCTGCTCAGATGTGAGAATGATTTCCATCTGTTCCTACGTGAGATAAAGATTTAGAGCTGCTGGCAACTGGGAGCCTTTAAAAAAGCCAGCCCATGCCAGGGCAGCTTGACAGTGTGCATGGATGCAAGTGATCTCAAACCTGAATAATGAACACAGTGGATTCTGTCTGTTATAAACCAACAGGAATCTCATTTCCATCACAACTCATTTTCTGCATTGAAATTTAAGCCCTTTGAATCTTCATGACACAGTGTGATGCCCTGGGTCATGATGACAGTGTCTGTCAGCTGGGGACCAGACAGCTGTGCCAGCACAAGCAATTACAGGAGTCCCCCTATGTCCAGTGTTGTTGTTTGCACATGCTTCTTATAAATGCATATTATAATATTGGCTTTTTGCAAATATTAAAATGGATAGTATATGTATAATGTTAAAGTAACTTTGCTATAAAGTTTTTATTTCTGCTTAGACATATTAGTGAAATAGCTGATACAGTTATACTTGTGGTAATTGAGCTGCTTGCTTGGTTGGGATAACATCCAGTGATGCAGATGAAGACCCCTGCTACTGATATGCCAACTCTCAGCACTTACCATCTGTAGAAAGAATGGACCAAAACCCAAGCTGGAGGTCATAGTAAGAGCAGAGAAAACTACGACCACGAAATGCACATGCTCTAAAAACATGGGCTCAAGGAGGAGCCATGCTAAACAGTTCTTGGAACATGTAGATTAGATTGGGGAAAAGTTTAAATATGCATAATTGTTTATGAATATGCAATAGTCTGATGCAATAGAAAAGGTATCTAAAGGGTGTTTCCAAAATAGCAGGTGTGCTCTTGGCAGAACGCCAAGCACCCGGCTGCTAAACTTTGTTTTATTATCTTTGTTTCCTATTGTCCTTTATTAAACTTTTAAATTTTACCAGGAGAGTGAATTTCGTTTCTTACATGCTGAACATGAGGTTACCTAAGATTCAATCTTGGATCCCTGGGGTGATACAGCAACAAATCTGATAAACATAAACAAGTCTGATAAACCAGAGAAGATTTTCCCAGTGCCTCAGTGTGAAGATATTACATTAAGCTCCCTACAGACCAAACTTGTCCTTTGTTTTCACAGAATCATGGAACCATTTAGGTTAGATAAAACCTCTGAGCTCACTGAGTCCAACCTTTGACCAATCAGCAACATGTCAACTAGACCATGGCACCAAGGGCCACATATAGTCATTTCTTGAACACTTCCAGGGATGCTGACTCCCTGGAAGTCCATTCCAATGTTTAACCACCCTTTGCATTAAGGCATTCCACCTGATGTCCAACTCCAACCTCCCCATAGTTCAGGCTGTGTCCATTGCTGGCAGGGCCAACGCCCACATGCTACAATTTTCTTTCAGATGGTTGTAGAGAGCAATAAGGTGTACTAATAACAAAGTGTGCTATCCATATTATGTTTAATAAAGTGCCAAAACTACACTTCCAAGAAGTGTATCTTCCAAGAAGTACACTTCCAAGAAGAAAATCTGAAAATTAAAACTTTACCTCCCAAAACAACATCCAAACTTGTGCCACTCTGTGCTAGCACACTGCATGGCAGATTTTGCAGTGCAAACTATTTCACGTTGGACTTCTGCAGAACCTTGTCTGCCTTCCTATTCCCAGAAATCAGGGAGGAAAATGAAGGATGAACCCAACAGAGAAGTGTCACTGAGGAAAGGTTCAGGATTATCTCACCTTTTAGTGCTCCATCAATGTCCAGAACAGCCTGTACTGCCAGCCTTACCCACCTGCTATGGGAGGATGACAAAACTGAGATTTCTGTTCTAGCTATTTATCACCTTATGGAGTATTATATATTTACTCTGTCATCTAGAAAAAAAGCCCCACTATCATAAAATAACATGTTCCTGAACTTCAGACAGCTTCAGACACCAGTGTGTGTTCTTCACAGTCTGCCTAAGCTGTATCCAAATTGTTGTTGTTCCCCTGCTGTACTCAAAGTCATTGTCACAGCTGCAGCATTAAATAGCCTCAGGACCTGTAAAATCCCTGTAATGTTTTAGGCTGGAGCCAAAAGTTTGGGGTCAGGGAGGTATGCTGTCAGGATGCCAGGATTCCCTTGTGTTGGGGGTTGGGTTTCTTTCTTTTGTACTTGGAATGTTTCATACTTATGGAATTCTTTTCCATAAGTTGCTAGGAAACCAACTGTTGGACACTTATGGGTACTTGAGAAAAACAAGAGAAGTGGCCAAAATTCAGGGGAGAGGGGAGGGGAGACCTGGAGATTTTGGCAGGCAAAAAGATGGGCCTGGGGAGCTGCAGGGAAGCTCTTGCTTTGGGTTTCAGAGGAAGACAGGCAACTTGCTGCTTAGGGCAAAGAGAATTCACCACCAGAGCCCAGTCCTGTACTGCCTCATCCTTTCTGTGGGTGAGCCTTTGCTCGTAAGAGCAGCGTTGTACTGAGACCTTATTAACATCTACCTCATTAAACAAGAGACATATCCTTGTCTGATCGGGTGCCTGGATCTTGGGCTCACCCCTCTCTGCCCTGCTGGGAGCTGGGCTGCCACTATTCTGTCCCCATTGCTCTTTGGCTCTGCTCCAAGCTTTGGCTGCATTGCTGATATGTGGAAAGAAAACTCTATAACCCACAGAGTAAGTTATAAGAGTAGGTATGTATTTATTCAGCACTGAGGTACATGAGGGATAGCTCCTCCAAAATCATGCACACCCTGGAAACTTGCCCTTCTCTTTTTTATTCTTAACAAACTAGGGTTACACAATATGCCAAATACATACTCATTTCCTAACCCTGCCTGTCCCCACTTCATATTAAAATTAGCTCCATGCCTCCTTGTGCATTGCTCCTTGTTGGTCACTCTGGTGGTCATCAGGGGGTCTTTGGGGCTGAAGTAAGCAATCTTCCTCTCAGTTGAACTTTCCACCTTGTCTCCTTGTGAATGCTCCTTTTTAGTCCTTTGACAATCTTTCGGACTTTGATACCATTTCTCCTGGCTTAGGGGTCCAAAGAATCCCCTGGTCCTGTGCTGCCTTTGTCCTTACATCCTGTTTGTGTATTCTAGCTCTTTATCTTACCTTGTGGCTTTGTTCTCTTCCTGTTCTTGTGGGAGCAGTAAGTATTTCATACAGTTTTGTCAGCCTACCCTGCCATTTTAGTAAAAGTATTTCTTGATACTTGATTCCTAATTCTTAATTTCTTTGTTTCACTGCAGCCCCACACCTCCTGCCGGCTGAGACTTCCCGCAGTTCCAGCCACAGCTCTGGAACTTCTGATACATCTTGCTGCCACCCCAGGATTTATGCTCATTCCTGCCAGCCCAGCTTGCTGTTTCCGTAAGTCCTGCTGGAACACCGGGATCGACTGTCCCAGGGGGGTTTGTAAAGCAAAGCCTCTCTCCCACCCCTTCCTGTCTCGGACAAAGCCACCATTACCGCGTGCTCCCCACGCCCACGCCACAGCGGCCCCTGCAGCCACGGCGGAATCAACGCACCTCCTGTCCCCCGGGAGCAGCAGCGCCCCTGCTGGCCATGCCCGGAACTGCACCAACGGGGAAAGCACCTGCGGCCAAGAAGGGTCACTGGGTTCCTCTTCTGTTTGGTGTTAATGCCAGAGTTGTTGTTTGTTTGCTTTATTATACATACTAGCAAAGAACTGTTATTCCTATCCCCATATCATTGCCTGAGAGCCCCTTAATTTCAAAAATTGTAATACTTCAGAGGGAGGGCATTTACTTTTGCTGTTCCAAGGGAGGGTCCTGCCTTCTCTAGCAGACACCTTCCAAACCATGACACCATCCAAACCAAGACATCTTGGGAAAATAAAAAGAAAAAAAAGATATTAAAGAAAAAAAGAGGATTAAAGGAAAGGTTCCAAAAGCTTGGAGAACAAATATGAAGGCAGGAAGAGCTTATTCTGAGGAGATGGAAAAGAAGAAAATGGGAAAGGAGGGAAAAGAAACACCGTAAAAATTGCAGAGTTTGTAGAACTGGACCACAAGTAAACTGTAATACAACAGCTTTTTGGCTGGATTTTACAGCATTATGTGAAAGGAGGAACTTTCTTAAACCCTTTGTGTGTGATTAGTTTGTCTGCACCCCAAAAAAGCCAAGACCCTTGTGTCCGACAAGTCTGCCAGTTATGGGGACCCTCCACTGAATGGTCCTGCTGATTTGGAGGGTGGTTCATCTGACTTGTTCGGGAGGACACACCAACAGCATGAGACACACACTTCTGGGCCTCTACAGGTGAGTACCTGGGGGTCTGATTTCATCAGAGCCTGGCTGTGGTGTCTCCACTCCTGTCCACCCTTAGTCCTCCTTAAGATGTATTGAGTGGAGAAGGTCATGCAGACTGACTGTATCCCTTCCAGGGAGCAGCAACTGCATTTCCCCCTATAATTTCCATACTGCTTGTCTTCTTTTGGAATGGGAATATGACTTCTTAGTTCTCTCTAATTTTTCCCCCTGACATTTTCCCATGTTGCAGTAGGAAAAAAACCTGGGTCACAGCCTCCAAAGGATAAGAGGGATAAGAAAGCAAATCATTGCAACAAGACCATGATGTTTTTACAAGTGCAACATCAGTTGCAGGGGGAGAGAAGATTTTAAAATGTCAAAAAGGATAATTTTTCCTATGTGCTTCCCCTTTTTTCTAACACTAAAGATAGTTGTCTCCTTCCCTATCTGCACTCTGCTAAACTTCAGGATAGGTATCAGACCTGGCAGCACTTATTTATAGAAGCTTCCAATTTAAAAGGGTCAAGAGTTACTAAATAAGAAGAATAAGTACAAGATGTGTCCTTTCTAACCGCACACTTTGGAGATGGGCAAGATCATATTACAACAATATTAAGCTTGACAACAAGCTGGAAGTACTTACATTAATGTGCAAGGTGGTTTTTTTTGTAAAATATTTTGTCGTTTCTACCATTATATTAAAGCCTCGCCTTAAAAGAGACAAAACCCAAAATATCAGTATCTTCAGTTTTTGTTTAAGCCACAGTCTCCAGGCTAGTAAAATAAATTCTGAGAAACATTGAGTGTTTTGCAAAACTTTCCCTTCACCAGTCCCCTACACATTTGATAGCATAAACTGAGTCATAGTTGAAGGCATTAATCAGTTTTTCTATCCTATCAGAGATCTCAAGTCTTCCACTCTGATGTGTTCTGAAGAAAGCACAAAGCTGAAGCAGTAAGTAGGAAGGTTCATATTTAGCGAACCTTTATTCAGCTCTAACATTTCAGGGATTCATACCCTACTCACAGCCTCCCACCTGTAGCACTCCTGTCTTTAAAACCATTTTCACCTCTGCTGTTTCTGATCTGGCAGAGTTTATTAGTTCTCTTATGCACAGTGTGGAAAATATTTTTCCACAGCTACTAGATAATTGCTGCTGTAGTTACTCACTTAGAGAGCATCATCAAGGGTTGTGATAAATAAATCCTTTATACTTCAGTCTTTCAAAGATTTGGTGTTTTGCTTTTGTTCTTGGATTAGACAGGCTTCTATTCTAAATATACCATAGTTATTTCAGAGAATATTTACTGTGAAAGCTACAGCATTTTAAGTTTCCTACATCAGTAGGAAACATTTTACTTGGTATGGACATCAAGGAAAGTACTAGATATTGCACCTACGACAAGCTCAGGAATTTGCTCATTCTTGCCAAATAAAGTGAATTAGTAGCAGGCATTAGTAGCAAGCTCAGGTGCTTAAAGGCATACAAACTATGGCTAAACTGTGGCCATACAACTGGTGAGGAACAGAAGAGGCAGTTCAAGGGATTTAATTGAAGAAATCCCAGATGGCAGAATTTCCCAGAGGAACCTAGAAGGCTGGAATTTTTCATTTACTGGTTCACAAGTGCCTTACAATGAATATAGTGGATATTTATCAAGGTAAATGGCACATTATGAATCATACATTTAAATTGCTATTATAGTTTTATTTCTTTACTTGTGTTCAAAATACCATGATGGCAAATAAACATCCACTTATTGAACAGCGTAAAGAAAAATATATTAATCACAGAAAGAGACTATCATTGATATTATAATTATCCTTACTAAGACACACTGTGACACTTGTCACAGCAAAACAATTTCCAAACACTTAATTACAGAAAGTGTTACTGTAACTTGCTACCAAACAGATTCCACAATTGAAATTTCTATGATTCACGGACTCTTAATCATGTTTCTTTTTCTACCCATGCAAGTGACTGAGATAATTTTATGGTATTAACATAGCATAAACCAAGGGTTTTCTAAATGTCACTACCCTTAATCATTCTTATTAGAAGCATCTGAATTACAGTTGCTTAACATGAACTTTGCTTTTTTCTAAATAGATTAGTCAAAAATCGCTATGGTGGTCAAAAATAACCAGTATTTTAGGTAAATATTTCATCATCATTCTATATGCCAGCCAATGTATCAGTTTTAATGTAATGCCACAATCTTCCAATATCTTTTTTTTTTCCTTCTCACCACAGAAATCAAGAGAGCCTTTCCTAGCATATCCTTAGAGCTAGTTCTTTGTACATCCCTGAAAAACAGATGGTTGATGCTTTTTCTAATCTTGTTTCAAAGCGGTCATAGAGTCAAAATAATAGAAACTCTGTTTCACTGCCAAATGAAGGTCATGGAAGACCTCCTGTTAGACTCCATATGCATCAATACTATGTACTCCTAACATTTCTGAAGAAGTCTGAAATTCATAATATACTCCTAAAGTGTTTTTTTATCTCCCTTTCTCCCCACTTGTATTTTTGTGTCACTGAGAATAACAGTACATAATGAGATTAGTAACCAGAAATTAGGACTAGCTGGTTCAAGGCCATATGCCTTTAATTAGTAAGCATATAAAAGGCTGGTTTATGCCTGCTTTCATTAGTGTTACTAATCAGGGACAGTGCTGCTCATTGCTGCAATGAGAATTCTGGATGTAAACAATTTTTGAGCTGAGATGGAAGAGATAAGAAATTACCACAGCTCTATAATTGTGTGGATACATCCTGTCTTTTGAGGAATAAATAAATGATGCTGATTAGTTGAAATGGAGCTACTTAATGCTCTGTTTCCTAGGAACAGAAATCAGCTTAAGACATGATGATCTAATGAAGATTTTATAGCCCAAATAAGCATATACACCTCCATCAACACTTCTGTGGACTGAACAGCAGTATGTCAGGTTTGAAAAATATTTATGTGCATTGTGTTCTCAACTGAGCATTTTGCAAATGCATCAGTGTTGCCATGTCCTATCACAAAGGAGATCCTCAAATGGAAGCACTTTTATGTCTGATATTAGACCTCAATACCTGGGGATTTAATTTTATTCAGGTAAATACATAAACAAATAAAACTTCTTACCTCTTAGAAAGAACAACAAAACTCCCAAACAGCTGACCAAAACCCAAGAAGGAAAACTTGGCCCTAGTCAGAGCAGATGCACATTCAATGGTTCTCCAGAACTCTAAGGTATTTTCTTCTTTCATTTGAAGCCACTCTAAATGAAAGATACATTTACTGTCAATGCCCCTAAAGTTCAAAAAATGCATGGATAAAAGCTCTCAGCTCAAGAGTGCTTTATATTCTGTTATCCAGTCAAGATGGTCTGTAATCCTTGCTCTTCACCAATGCCAAACACTTGGTCCAGGCTCTGAATACAGCTCTAAAATACTAAAATGGCTGTTCATTCTTCTGAAATAAAACAAACAAGCAAAAAATTTCAAAGAACACAAAACTGCTAAACATTGTTATGAATGACAAGGTTTAAAAAAAATGAAAGCAAGCAAACAAATTAAATAAATAGGAAAAGTGTTTCAGCTGTCCCAAAAATTAAAATCATTGCTCCCGCCACATTTCATTATTCACTTCTCCCAAAATCATAGTCAACTTCTGGTTTAAAAAAAGTTCTGTGAAAAAGATGCCCTTAAGTTCAGTATCTGCTATGATGCTCACTTAGCCTTATTTTAATATAAACACAAAACTTCTGACTTCAGTAAGCTTATTTACATCCTCAGTAAGAGGTTTCCATGTGTGGGGGTAGAGGTTATTTCCAAATTCCATGTTTCCTTGCTCATGGTCAGAAAAAGAAATTTTGAACAGACTGCAATCTTAAGAATAGTGAAACAAAAATTGTGGCTGTTAGACCATCCTTTGACTACATGCTTGAATATTGCAGTCCTGTAACTGTTAGTGGATAAACCCCTAGCTAGTTTGAAGAGTGTATCATAATTATAACAATAATTAGGAACTATCAAGTTAAGGAATACTGATTTTTCCTGAAAAGATGCTCAGAGGTGATTTTATCTAATGTTTATTCCACTCTAGAACCATGTCTTTGAAACAACGTAAAACCTTTTGCAGAAATTTAATGGGAGGGAACAGATACAGAGACACATTCCTGTAAATTCAATTTAAATTAGCATGTGGACAACAAAAAACCCCACAGGTGTATAAGCAAGGCTCCTACCCAAATAAAAGACATATGAGAAAGTAGAGAAACCTGAAATTCTGCATTAAGGCAAAAATGAAGTGCTGGAAGTAATTTTTATGCCAATGTACATCTTCAGGATGTCCTTGATCAATATCATATCCTTAAATTTTGTTCAGCTTATAGTTACTCCATAAATATAATTTGTCAATTTATTTTTGTGAAATTATTGCAGAAAACTTTCACACCTCTAGCTAATGAATAAATTAAATCTCTAAAATTTTGACTCAGATACAAAATAGGAGGAACAATCCTTAATACCCATAAATATTACTTTGATTTCAGCATATAAATTCCATTTAATTAGTATGTTCCTCTCACTATTTTTATTGATTATAACAATTCAATATATGAGCAGCAATCAGGCATTCTTGAGCCATATGGGTTTTTCTGATGAATGTCTAACAGCAGTGAACAGGATCCTCAAAGCCTCCCTTCCTAAAGCCTCCTTTATATGTAGAACTTCCACAAGAAACATAAAATAAGTCATTATATGTGGAAAAAATCATTCTGAACACTAAACCAGTGATTTGCCACAGGTTTTTCTTCATTGCAAGACTATTGGATGATCTGTCTCTTAAAGGTTTGTCTCAATGCAGAAAGCTTATTGCTCCCCTCTTCACTGTAAGCCTCTATCTGGACTAAATGAAGGTTTTAAGTGATATCCACAGTTATCTAAAGAAGGAAGACAGAAAAAAAATTCCCAGTGGGAACTTTTCGGCTACATAGCAAAATTAAGAAAAGCAAACTCTCATCAAGAGCTTGGGAGCTACAGATCAAGTGTGCATGGGTATTTAATAATGATTTCAGATCCCAAGGAACTTAATTCTCTAAGTCAGCCCTACATGCAAGATGGTTTTGTTGCATTTGGTTACTGTTCAGTTTTGGTTGGGGTTTTTTGTTTGTTTTTTCTCCTTCTGGCCCAAATTTTTCTACCTGGGAGTCAATAACATTTGGGATGTAACTTTCTGTAAGTTGAAAGGGGAATGCATTTCCAGTAGTCCACAGATTTCTTTGCTTTCACAGACTGTTAATTAGCTCAAAGCTTGGGGGTAATATATATGATGTAAAAATTACAGTCAAGTTCCCAGTAAACCTACCTTACCTGCTAAATGTCCAAAAGAACCAACCAAATTAAGTACAAAATTGGTTTAAATTTAATGTGCGACACACATGTAAGCTTCTGTAGTTCACCAGCAACACCTCAAGGTACTAAATCATCTATTAAGTGCTAATTTATTAGCAGAAGCTAGCTCTAATAAAAGTAAACAACCACATATCAGAACAATGTTGAGACTGCAAATGAACTTGTGATTCAAATTGTACAGTAAAGCTTCCTTTTTACAGATTCAATGTGCTTCTTCTCCTGAGATTTACAAGGTTAACCTAGCAGTGACATGTTGACAGCAGCATTTGAATCCAACATTCTCACACTGCCATGTGGCAATGAGGATAACCCAGCTGCTGCAGACATTCCATGTTAAGAATGGAATTTCCCATGAGAAGGTAAAGTTGTCTGGTGTTTTTTTTTCCCAAAAAAGTAAGTGTGAACATTTGCACACATGCAGCTAGAAGGGAAAAGACTTATGGTCAATTTGAAAAAAAATGCAGTCTTCCATAATGGTTTGCTTATTCGTTTTGGGAAAAAATTCCATGTGGAAATGGCAAATATATGATGTTGGTGACCAGCTGTCAAATACAATCCCTGCAACTTGGTGATACTAGGTGCCTGTATGTGTCTGCATGCATAAGTGGCCACATTACTCAGAATGAGTGTGTATTTTGTAACTGAGAGAACAGTTTCTGTTTGGTAGAAGGAGATATGAGAGCTTTTTCAAAATGAATACAGTTTGAAATTCTGCTGGTACTGTCCAACACTAACAAGCATCCAGATCTATGTAAGACTGACTTCACTGTTCCTGTAATAGCCTGGTCAGTTAGGAAGAATGTATATCCACTGTTCTCTTCCCAACACTTCTCCCTTAACTTAGTTTTGCATCAGCTGCAGCCTTGAAACAAGCTCTGTCTGGACTGTCCATCCCTATATAAGGGACATGCATGGATCTAAACTGTATGTCCTGTATATTTACATATATACATCCACATCCACTCATGCACATTTTTTTGAGTACCTCTGTGATTTGGCCTTCAGTGAGAAAGAATCTCTTCTAGAAGATAGCTCTTCAATAAGCTGAATCCTATCAATGGAAATATAACTTAATGTGCTCTTAAT
>NC_031769.1:84404317-84459611 GCF_001522545.3 Parus major
TTTTCCTTTTCCTTCCTTCTCTTTTTGAACCCTGCAGCCCTGGAATTCTACCATGGAAGAGAAGATGAACTGGAGAATGGGACTTACATCTTGAGAAACAAACCTAGCATAAATACTTTTTTTTTCCCACACTTAATTTTGCAAAGTGCAGCTGATCTATTGGGATTGCAGAGGAAGCTGTAAGTTGCATTATTTAGAATCCCTCTGGTATCCCAGGCTGCATTTCTCATCTCCAAATATGGCTCAAATTCTCTGCAGAGTAGCAACATGACTCAGACAACTTCCAGAAGTTCCTAAAAAAGGGGAAAACTAAGACTGCAAATCAAAGAGAGGTAGGAGAGTAGGAAGAACAAAAAACAAAACAAAACAAACCATAACAAAACAAAACAAAACAAAAACCAACAAAAAACCCCCAACAGAAACAAGACACACCACTGCACTCATTTCTCCTGTGGGGAAGGAATAAGAAAACTGCATGACAGATTACTCATGTTTCTTAACACAACACTGAGAGAAAAAAAAAAAGAAAAGACAAGGGTGTTATGAAAACCTAAACAAGAGAACAACATATCAGAAGTGTACTGTAGGCTAATACTGCCATCTAACTCCCAGGAATTCAGTTTTTGATTTCATCAGCATAGTCTTTGACTTTAACTTGCTGTGCTTATCCACACAGCAAAAGAAATCATGCTCTAGATGCATTATTATTGTCTTCAAAATCATATTTTTTCTTGAATGCAGGTTGAAACCTCCGCCTCTGCTGAGCTACTGAGATTAATGAGGTATAATTAATGACAGTAAGAAACAGCTCTGAACTAGTAGATACTTCCAAGTAACGAAAAAACATAAGGTACTCCTATACAGATTCTTCCATTAGACTCTTGTATTTGTACAAATAAAAAATGCATATACAAAAAATCAGTGTCACTTAAGTTTTCTGTTCACGCATATAGCTTTAGAAAGCAAAATCTTGGCATTTCAAGTACCTTCAAAAACCTCCATTTTAGCTTTCTCAGATTTGTGGCATTCCCATGCCTCCTGTCCCTGGGTACTAGGAAGAAGAGCTCAGCACCTCTCCACATCCCTTCCTCAGAAGCTGTAGAGAGCAATGAGGTCACGCTTAACATAGAAGGATACCAGTGTAGTTACACAGAGCTATTCCTTGGTGAACCCATGTAAATGGTGCCTGATGACAGCATCGTTCTCTAATACCATTAGTTTCCTGCATGATCCATGTAAGCTATGTCACAGTTTACTATCGTTTAAACAGATACATATCCCTGAAGAGGTAAACAAAGATTTTCATTTTAACCAGAGACTTCCTTTTCTGCAAGTTTTTGAAGCTGCACCAGTCAATATTCACTTTCCTGGTCTTAAAAGAGCTCTTTCCTCTCCTGTTAGAGGAAAATAACATCAGTAAGTTAAACCAACTGAATGCACACTTTTTTTTTCATCCTTAGACAAGTGAAACTAATGTTTTTCCTCTGTTTAGAAAGAATTGGAAATGCCAGTAGATTTAGGGAGAACTTTCTTTTTAACATGGCCTGCACTGGGCTACTGTGAAAATAGTATACAGATATATTTCTGGTTTCTGCCAGACTGCTTGCACACTTCATGAAAATATGCAACATTTCAGAGTAGTGTGACATTCAGGTTTACAGTGCATTCAGTCAGAAGAATATATAAGCAAACAAAAGATAAAAGATACATTCATGTTCTCCCAAACTTCAGACAATCTCAGCAAATCAATCCATACACAGAAACCTCTGCTAAATTTAATTTGTTATTTATACCTTCTTAGTAATGATTCATCTTTTAACACAATTAATGTGTAGATTATAAAAATATGTTAGTATGTTTCCTGCAGTCTATCCAGACAAAAAACAAAGGTGTGCTATGCTCTCTATTTCCTGGGGACACAATTAGATCTGTCATCCTACTAGCAATGCTCGATGCCCTTTTCCTCAAGTGCTGCATAGGAAACAAATATAATATTTACCTTGGAAAGGCCAATTAATAGTTACTCTGTAGCTTTGGTATACAAAAGACAAAAGGTGAATTTGCTAACATGCAGTGAGCTGGTATTTGAATAACATTTAGAGTAATATGAATTCTATACCTGTGTAAGATCAGCCCCCACCCCCAGCTACAGAACACCACTACCAGCTCAATGTCCATACGTTAGAAGGACATTTAGAGCTTGGTTCATGCCATAATTGACATACAAGAACAGCACGAAAAAGGCAAAAAGCAATAAAAGAACTATAAAAACTTAAGTATGAGGATTAGTACACAGAAATCAGTTTGACAATAAGACTTGTAGTTTGGTGCAGAAGAAGAGAGGAGTGATTATGAATACAGATTCAACATGTCCCTGGCACTAAAATAGTCCCGGTCTAAGAAGGTTCATTCCAGGAACTGACATTGACAAGAGACAATGCTAGAGAAAAATGAATATTAGAATTATAGAATGGTTAGAACTGGAGGGAACTTTAAAAATCCCTTAGTTCCAACACACCATGGGCAAGGACATCTTCCACAAGAGCATCTTCACTTTGCTCAAAGTGCCATACAGCCTTGACTATTTCTGGGAATGGGGTATCAACAACTATTTTGAAAATGGTGCCCAGAAGGTGTTGGATTTTTGAGCAACAATTAAGACAATGCCAACATTATAAATCATCATTGCAAATTAAAAGAAAATTGTTAGAATCCACTAGCCATAGATAAACTGCAACTTTAAAGTCATCCAGGACACTTCTTATATTTTATAGCCATCTGCAAAAGGTTATATCTGTGAATGTTCGCAACATCGGCCCTTCGTTTTTTTAACCTTTTCTGGTAATAAATGAACATGCACTTAATAACACAAAATTGCACTCTAATTGGAAATACCCAACAAGATTTAAACTTGTCATTACTTTAAAACTTTCTTTTGAAAATAGACAGAAAAGGTAAATGCAATTAGATCATATCAAACATTCTCTTTACTGCTACTTGTAGCACTTGTGTACACTCTGCAGTATTCACTGTAAATTACTATATGTAAGGCACAACATATTAAGTAAAAGACATAACCCTGGACACCATGGTAATTTTTCTTGCTTAACAACCATCTAAAAAATGTTTAGCTAGCAATTGTATGAAACATTTCTTGTTTCTTTCCTTGCTTATTCCACCACACCATCATGTGGTTGTATGGAGGGAAGAGTTATACTTTTATCTTTTTTATCTAAACCTCAAAATATTATGTGTATGAAACATGGTCCATTTTGCCAACATAGGTGACAGTATCGAAGCAGGAAAGAAACAGCTGGAATATTCTCAAAAGCCCGTGTCACTGTGTTATACTGAAATACATGAATGAGCTGAGATGCTACAAAATTAATCAGAAACTGCAAAAGCAGCAGGTGCAGTGTTGGAAGAAAAGAAATCAATGGAAAAGTTGCCAGGTTTCATAAAAAATGAGAGAAGACTATTGATTCTTCAAATTATTACCCAAAGAAGCTATTGTGACAGCACATTTAACAAACAGCTTGGACGGTGAAGCAGTCGATGGTAGAAATTACCATCCCCAACTTGTTTAGGATATATAATATTTTTATTTTACTATCAGCAGCCAAAATAAGAACAGCTGTAGCAAATTACCTTGGTATTTTGAGGCTGGGACAAAATGTTTCTGAAACTCCACAATTCTTTTAAGAAGTAAAACAAGCTTTCCATATTTTTTCCTAAAACAAAGCAAGGCTCTATTTTGTCCATTAGGATGTAATCTAAAATATTCTTCCCTGAAATATCTATTCCTCATTATTTTGGCCTGCACCTTGGCAGTTCTTTTGATTTTTTATTGGCTGATTTAATTTTTATTTTCTTATTTAGAGAAACAAACAAACAAACAAAAATTCTCAGCTAATAGTTTGACAATCCATTTATCAAATAAAAAATCAACTTCTGAAAAAATGAAGACAGGCAGCCCCTTGAGATGCAACACGGGGTACCATGATGCTCAGAGCTCAAGATAAGACATGAACATTGAGAGATAAGGCTTGATGAGAATCAATGGCAATATTCTTCAGAATGTGAAGCTCAGTAAATAATGTACAATTTCAGTTACTCAAACGTCTGCAAAAAGAAGTTTCCACCAAAAGTGCATTATCCAGCTCACTAAACCATAGAAACCTAAATTGTTATTAATAAAAAACTAATCCAGTCATCTAAACACTGCATCTATAGAGCATATAACAAAAGATATTTTTTCAGAGAATATTTCATTCTTTATCTCCAAATTATCATCATAGTCTGCAGAGGCCCATTAATCTTCATTAATTGTAGAAGCCCAGTTGACTAGGTTTGGCAGGTAAGATTTCCACCATATTCCTGGAGTATTGTATGAATGCTTTTTGGTGTAGAAGTCAGGGATAGCTTTTAGCTATAATTCTGAACAAGGATGAAGTGGCTGAGCAAAATGTCACAGGAAGAAGTAACGTCAATTAAATCCGTGAGTAACCAGAAGAGTTAATAACCCTCAGAAATCAAAGGAGAAGCAACAGCATTAACATTTCCTGTCTTCAAGTAGATATTTCAAGCAAATCATTCTCCCAAGGAAGGTCAGAAACACATCAAAAGATCAATATAGCTAATAAGGTAATAAATGTAAGAAGAAAACAAACAAGAAATGGCAAAAGTCAGATTCTTAAGGGCGCATACACAAACAGAGCATAAGCATGTAGGTACAGTTTAGGAGAGGACAAGGCAAGGAGTTGCTCTATGAGAATCAAGTTAAGAGTCATTAAAACAAACCTTCTCGTGTTTGCTTCTGAATCAACAGCATCAAAGGCTGACCTTGAAATAAACCAGTAACATCTAACTAGGCTGGTTGCATCAACACAAAGACTAGTTCTGATAAATTGACTATTCCAATTAACAGAATGGGAATGGCATAGGAAAGAAGGGAACAACTTAGTTCCTCTCTTAGCTCTACTTGGTGAGATCCCTCAAGTATACATAAGAGCTGTTGATAGCTGCTGATGAAAATTATGGAGAAAGGGTCATAAGACCAAGAAGAGTCTCATATTCAACTAGAATCTCTGATCCAGATTTGGTTGCTGAACTTCAATGAGAATGTGCACTAATCAGAGAAGTCGAAAAGAAAATGAATAATCAGAGGTCTACAAAATCATACCTAACTGAAATTATTGAATTAGTCTAATTTACCTGGAAGGAAGAAGGAAAAATAGAAATCTGTTTTCCTTCCCTATAACGGATATGAAAGAATGGGTTCACATTACAGCATAACAGTTGCAAGGAAAAAATTTAAAAAAACTTATGGGGTAAAGAGAGTGAAACACTAGATTAGATTGCCTGGAGAGGCCATGTTATCTGTCTACTTAAAGGTCTTTAATAAAAGACTTGATAAATATTTATCAGGAAAAGATATTCATGCTTGGAGGCAGAGAAACAGGTTACAAAAATTTAAGTTGCTCTGGAATGAAATTCTTCAAGTCTTTGTCACCATCTGAATCGTATAATAAGAATAAGGCACTGGAAATTTTCATTTATGAGAAGAAATGCATTATATAGTCAGCTTTCAAGTATCCTAAAATGAGGGCTAACAGAGGGCACTTTGCCAAAGTATGTTTTGGATAAATATAATGATATTGGGATATTTCAGAAGCGGAACAGTTGATGAAACTTAACAAGCCAAATTCAGTTCCGTCAAAGAATTGGATTTAATTCCTTGGAAGCAAAAATAGTATTAGTCAACCTGAAAATTGATCAAATAGTATACTATCTGTGTTGTAAGTCTTTATTAAGTGAGACTATATTGACATGTCATAGCCCAAGCTCATGCCTAGGTAGACAAGTGCAGCTTTCTCATTTAAACATGTGCATAGACCTATCATATATAATGTTTTTTATAAAGTTTAACTTTATTAAAAAAATTGTAAAATTTAACTTTAGACATAAAGCAAAAAAATATAGTAAAGCTATGAGGAAGAAGAGTGAGTCTGTCCTTTGAAAAGCAGACACTGAATGAGAAAACTCTGGGTCACAGTGAACAGTCTCATTTGCTGCATTTGGGAAAATAAAATCAGACATACAAAACGGGGGAGGAAAAGATTTTCACAAAATAGAAATTAGGTCCAAAGAGACTGAGGCAGGTGCTTCTAGATGAATAATATCTTCTCTTGACATCAGTCAGCCTTTTGCCGCTATTGTACTGAGATTTCATCCTTCAGTTTTTAAAGCAGAATTTTACATATTGCTCCACAAACAAAGCCTAAGAAATTGTAAAGTGGTACTTGAACCCAAGAGCAGTTCAGTAGGACTTTGCTTCTCTAGCCCACGCTGCTGTCTGGCAACAGGCAGACGGGAAAAGATAGCTAGTTCTTACATTCAAGATAATTCATCTTTTTTGACAGCTTCTGCAGAAGCTTTTGGAAGTTCTAACAAAATACTGATTTAGTACTAAGATAGTGGGGGGCAGATAAGACACTGCAATCAACAATTATGTATATTTTCAGTCTGAAATATTTTGAGACTCACAGAAGGATGATAAGGTAAAGGGTTTTCAGGAATAAAGATGAACCACCCATAACTAAGACAGCTAACTCATACAGCAAGTGAAAAGTATGAAAAGAAATAAATGGTGGTTCTCCAAGTCAGTGTGGATAGAAATATATTCATTTGGAAATAGTATATTAATTTTTTTCATCAGTTTGCTGCCCTGGAATCCAAAATTTTAAAAGTAAATAGATCACAAAACCCCCAAAGAATTAGGATCTTTATGATACATACTTATTCTTAGATGTCACAATTAAACACTTCAGAACATTAATATGAATTAATGAATTAATTACTCCATCTTTACACAATGATTACTTTGGTCTTCTTCCATTTCACAGTAAAGAATACATTTAAATTAAGTATGTGAATAGCAGCAACATGCACTCCTCTCTCTGGCATGCAAACACTTTTATATAGGAATATATAAGCACTGGCCAATTTTGAAAAGGAATGCTCCAGTAACTTCAAAAAACAATTTGTATCCCTTCATGTACTCCAGTCCTCCTACTCAGAGGAAAAGTTATTTTCAAACTCTAGTCTAGTATCCACTAATTCATAAGCTTAACTTTTTCTGTCACTAATTCCTTGTTCAGTGGTATCATCTGTGCAAGGGCATTCCAACTGCAGTTGCCACTGCTCAAAAGTGCTCCTGTAGTTTTCTTAATCCAGACGTCCAGCTTCTGAGTGGCATCATGAAAAAATTGTTAGTTGCTGACAAGAAATATAGAGTGCTACAGCAGAACTGAAGAATATTAGAAGTTACTGATATGGAAAGAATAAATTAATTTTCCATTAGTAGTAGATTGAAAAAGGCTTGTACTCAACCTACACTAAAGACCATAAAACTACTGCTGTGAAAATAATGTAAAATCTGAACACTTTTACCTTTCTTTAAGAATCTGTTGGAATTTTTTTGAGATGTATTTTCTTTAACGAAACCCAAAAAACCAAATTATTAATAATTAAAATTATTAATAATATTAAATTTTGTTGAGGTCCATAACCAAAAAAATTTATTCCCCCTCTCCCTCTCTGCTTTGCTTTAAAACAGTCAGAAACTGAGATTCTTTCAACCTGACACCTTTGATGTTATACCTGGACAGTTCAGTTTTCATCAATCTTTTACACTTCCTTCATAGTTAATTTTGAAACTTACTCTTTTCCCTTCAATGGGTACTGCTTGTGTATCTGAGACTGTGCCACTAGCCTTGTTGGGTCTTATTGTAGATGAAATAGTTCTCAACCACAGCAAAAACTTCCCTTGAATTTTGAACAATGGATTGTCTTATTTGCCTTTAGTTTAGTTGTCTTCATGTAACTCCTTACAGAAAAAATAGAAATAAATCTGACACAAGTTCTTAGTAAGCTTTTCTGTAAAGAAGACTTAAAACATTTTTTTCTTAGCAGTCTTAAAATATTGAAAAATTTAAATTACCAGTTACAGCTGCAAGTTGATTTTTTTCCCAGTTGTTAACTGGGATTAAAGGATTGCTCAAATATACTTTATGGGATGTTTAATGCTACTGTCTCTGTGATTGCTCCTTTCCAGCCACTGCAACCCAGCCCAGTGCACCTGTATCCACAGGGACCAGTTTTTCCATTCCATGCCAATGGGTACAGCTGATACTTTCTAATCTGCAAGCTGAGGCAACAGAGATGCTCAGTGTGAGATGAGACACACAGGGGACAGCAAACAATGCAATCAGGTACTGAGTGCTGCAGGCTGGGAACTCCATTTTAAGAGAACCAACATATAACACTTCCAGGACTCACATAAACATAGCACTGATGGCCAAATCCACTTCATCCTTTCCAGCATGTTATGGGTGAGGTTCATCTTGGGAAAGGATGTGCTGCCACACTCCCTAGATCCATGAGCACATGATCCTCTGAATATCAGCAGGGACAGTCTCCTCCCATTCAGCACCCAAGCCTGCACACTGACATCTTCCAGTCTCCACCTGACAGCTATCCCAGCTTTATATTTACTAGCAAATAACACAAGCACCTCACTGTCACAAATCACCCAAGATGCACCTACCCCAAGTTAGGTCCTCCTGCTCACCAGCTAGTCCAACCTCAGATTTCCTACTAAATTACACACACAGACATCCCGCTTCACACCAAGAGGAGAAAACCACTAATACTCCAGATATTATGGGACAAATCTTGTGGAACGCTGTAGTCTCACACTGGTGTCTGACCTGAGGCCCACACCTGCTCTAGTTGAGCCAAACAATCCCAGGTGCACACTCATCCCAGTCTGACTCTGCCTGCTGACACCAAATCCATTTGTGTCCATCCTCCCCCCGCAGAGATTGCAATCAATCCCTACACTGCACCCTGATATGGTAGAGTGGTATTGTGCAGAGATCAGGAAGGATTTAATAAAACAGAACAGACTGAAGTGACCAGCACAGGTCAGACATGTGGAAACTAGCAATGGTTTATATATTATCAGCCATTTTTTTCATGCCCCCTCCTCCCTGCCCACCTCCACCCTCCTTCTTTCTCCCTGGCCCCCTTCTTCTAAGGATTTCTTAAATTTTTCACAAACCTGCATCACTCTCACCTATCCCAAATCCTCATATTCCATGTCTCCTAATCTATTACAATATCCAGGCTAGACCTCTCCACAGCTGTCTCTGGGTTTCTTAATAGTTGTCATTCTCACTCCTTCTTTACTTTTCCAGGTCCCATTTCTGCAACATGCTTAGGCACCCACTTGAATTTAGTGTTTATTCTAAAATTACCTGTGCTTTTGCAAATTGTTTAACATTTCAGTCTCTCAAAATAGTAACTGGTTATCAGTCTGCAATTTCCCACTTCTCCCATCAGAAGTCATTTGTCTACTTATGCTAAAGGCAACACTACCCCAAAATGACCATAGAATCATGGAATATCTCAAACTGGAAGGCACCTAAAAAGATCATTATGTCTACTTTCATTCTAAATCACCATAGAATTTACATCTCTGTATCAGAAACATCATACATATGGTCAACTGTATGAATTTCAAGGACTTCCAGAAATGCTTACTTCAGAAAATTTTTTATAATTTTTAATAGAAGTCTGTATTAATAGAATCTGCTTTCTCAAACCTTCAGATTCTTATTATTAATAACCAAGAGGTCTCGATAAACATTGTTTTTTGAAAGAACACAGGGTAATTAGGCAGGGACAGAAAAAGCTGATGCTATTGGAAATCCATCTCTGAAATACTATCTCTATCCTAATATTTTTATGTTAGGAAAGTGAAACAGGAAGCAGAAGACAGTTCATTGGGGTTTTTTGGGGGTTTTTCATCTGGGTTTCCGCCTCCCTCTGCCCCCTGCCTCCATTAAAGGATTGAATTCTCTCATAATAGCATTTTTGGGTTAAAACTCTTAGATTCTCAATTAACCCATAAATAAGTTCATTTCTTACTCTAAATCCACAAAATTCATTCAAAAATAAGTAGGCATTTATCTCCTTATCAATGTTTTTTTAACCGTTTTGGCTTCTATTACTTTTTTTGGGGGCAGAGGTTGGGAATAGCAAAATAATTAATTTTGCAATGCTTCATTGTCCCAATGCAGTGCCATAGTGAAAAATCACCTTTCCAAAACAGATGATATAATTTTTCTGACATTTCAGACTTTCTCGAAAGTCACAGGATTGGCAAATAAATCTAACTTTGCAAATGTTAGTCAATAGCCCAAATGTTATGCTTCTGCTTTATCTTTTTTAGAAAAGGATTTTTCAGAGAACATGTTGAGCCTCATCGCTTATGTCAATTTTACAGCACTGTTACTTTATTGATTTTCATGAAATTTAATTTTGCAAAGCTGTAAAAGCAGCATCACATCTGTGGTATTCCAGCAGAAGGGAATCTACCATAAGCTTTCATATTGAAACATGTGAATCATGAGAAGCCACAGCTAAGAGGAAAACAAACACTCATCTCTGAGCAGAAAAAAAAAAAATAAATAATTGAGGTATGTTCATTCAGCTTTGTTATAGACTTTCATTGCATTAGCACTCAGTTTGTTTAGTGTCAGAAAATCCACAAGGTAAATGTTCTTACTTCATGAAGGGAAGAAAACACTGAAGTACCCTGGCTGTTAAAAAAAAAAGAACAAAAAAAACCAACTCCCAGCAATTGGAATATTAATAAACTGGTTGACTTGAGTAGTAGCTGCAATATTTTCAATTTATCATTACAGGATTTTCAAGACTATAAATCACATAATTTAAGTGGCTGAGAAAATAGAGTGCTTAAAGTGTGTATTTTTTCCTTAATTTCAATAGAAGAGTTAAGAATGCAGGGCATGATGCAGGCTGTAATGGGTTAAATGTGTTCCCACAAAAAGAAAACTAAATGTTTAATTGCTTATAGTGTGGCTTCCTTTCTTTGAAACAATTTTCAAGAGGATAGGAGAATAACTAACAAAGCTGTGAAATACTAAACTTGAACTTTTGTTATTTGTTTATCTGCTCGTTCTTATTATGCAACCTACCAACAAGGTCCTCCAAAATATGGCACAGTAAATAAAATGAATTCATGTCATATAATTCTGCCTTTAAAAAAAAAAGGATTTATCAGTAACCACAGGGTATCTAACCTTGGCACCTATCTGATGCACCTCTGTATGGACATAAGCATCTGTTCATACAGCATTCATTGCAAAACAAAGACTACATTGCAAGTAAGACTCCCTTATTTAGAATAAATATTTTTTTTTTTAGATAAGAAAATCATGTTCAAGTTTTCAATAGGTATATTTCAGGATTTTAATACTGAACATTAATGTTCTAGCAGTGTAGCTAGTAATAATACCACTGTATTTATTCATTGAATCTTTGCCATTTTAGAGGAAGAGCAGGGCATTAAGTTCAGTATTACCTGATCACTCACAGCAAAATAAGTGAAGCACCAGATCTTCTAATTGGCTGGATTTTAGACTAGAATAAGTTTTGGGTTGCATAAATAAGATTTAAACAAGGCCTAATTACTAAACAATATACAGCTAGGTGACTGTATTATTAGTCTCAATTTTTTATCACTTTTCTTTATATCTCCTCATCTATTTTACTAGCAAATAGCCTAAAGTAGTATTATATTCCTCAGGTTTTTGTATTTAGGTTCTGACACACCAAATAGCATTGACAGTTTAAAGAAATTATATTTAGCAAATACAAAATGAATGGTTTCTATTACAGGCAACAGTGTGGGTAATAGAATAGAGGAAATCCCTAGCAATATATTACCTGTCTTTTGCCATCACTGAAATAAGGAGGAAGGAGTGGGGGGCACTCGGGAATAAAGCAAATTAGTGGTTCCTTCAAGTAAATAAACCTAGAGAACAAATGAATACAAGTTTCAATTAATTTACTATCTCTTGGGCTTACATGATTGAAATATTGTTGCAACTGCCAGGATAGTATTTGATTACCAAAGTGAACAGAATATAAATTCGTGTAAGAGGTATAGGACATATATATATATATATAAATGTACTGTGTTCTGTTCCAAGTTCAATCCCTACTACCAAGTTTCTCTGTGTTTCCACTCAAATGCTTCATTGACTTTCACACACCTGGTGTGGCAATATGAAGGCTTTTTGTATTTGCACAGAATTTTGGAGGCAGATGAGAAAAATAAAAATTAGGCAAGATATTTAATAGTAACCCAAACTTTAAAAATCTAGACATTAATCTGTATGCCCAATCTAACAATAGTGTCATGTTTTAGTTTAGTCCTTGACAGAACATTAAGTGCAGCTCTGTATTTCCCGCAATCCTCAGATGTTCAGCCTGTTAGAGTCAAGTATGTTCAATATTTGTTTACATGTACTCTCACCCCATCCTCACACACTAATATTTATGCTGTGGATTCGTCCTAAAGACAGCTTGACAATGAAATTATTGTGAAAAAGTATTTCTTCTCTGCTTTTTGACACTGGATATTTTGTGCATAGATCAATTAAATATTTCTTAGTAGTTTAGGCTGATCATATTCACCCAATAAAATTACAACTCTAGAGAAAAATTCCACTTTTTTCTCAAAACTGTAAGCACTGGACTTATCTGTCCTGATGTCTGTGTCTAAAAGACAGCAGCACACTGGCAGAGCAACACATCATAGATGCTGCTCCAGCAACTATTCTGATTTTTGGTAATATGCACACATGGTCAGACTTTCTTTCCCAATGCAGGAACACCACATCCCCATTTCAGTTGTCTTAAGTTTTACTTCTTTGTGCAAACACAAAACAGACCAAATGATCTGTGTCCATTGTTTGACTTGTAGGGAACAGAGCCCCAGTAGCTGGGGAAGGACATATTTGACAAGTAATGCAATGGAAAAATAGAAAGAGTTCAGGATGGTTGCCTTTATTGTCTATGGATCCAAAAAGCCTATGTGAGCAAAGCTTCCCTGTCTCAAAAACACAAGGTTTTCCCCTCGTAAGGAAAACTACTAACTCACAATGAGAATGAAAAATGCATATTTAACCACATCACCTCAAGGCCCTACTACTGAACTAGAATGGAATGTATGTCAATACAAGAAAACAAAGTTAGACAGTATTGAGTGAGGAATTGAGTCACTGCAATACTGTTTATGGAAAACCTAAACTAAGCTGTTTTCCTGAGCAGGTGAAAAAAATAAAAATAAAAAGGGACAGTACCTGTTCAGATTCAAAACCTAGCTTTTCTCTTAAAAGTTTTACTTCAGAGGAACTCCTCCCTTTACTTTCTTCTAGCAATTGCAAGTGATTGTTTCTGCTACATTTGCAATGCAGTCAAGAGACAGGAGCAAAGCCTGAGCATTTTCAGTGTGTAGCAAAGGAAATTTCTCATGTAATGAACAGAAGCCTAACAGTGAAACTTGTCTGTACATTGAGCAGTAACATTCATCCTTTAACAATTACTAAGAAGCCAGGGCCCTTACTTGCTCGCTCATTCAAATATGAACACAGAAATTTAGCACTATTCAGTAAGATCTGCAATAACCCACAGTATTAGATCTTCTAATCTCCCTAGAAGATTCCAGTGCTTAGCAACACAAAAAAACCAAGAATCAACCAACTTCCTGCCCCCACCAAAAATCAAAACAAAAAAAACCCCTACATCTCATTTAAGCTACTATTTTCTATAATTGTAATGGTATTGACTTGAAAGGCAGGAGATTGGCAACAAAGATTTATAAATATTGATTGTTGAGCCAAAAGACTGTTTTACTTGAGGCTGAAAGTTTCCATGAACAAAGATTTCTTTGATAAATCAGCATTGCAGATCTGGGCTGTGTTCAGCTCTACAATATCAATGAAATAATAGGAGCTAAAATGGCAACACAATATCAACACTCAACATAAAACATCATATGTGGCAACACCTTATATAAATCTCTTTGATGTAGATTTAATGCAGTTCTTTGGACAATATTTCATTTATTGTAAAATTATCTCCAGAACCGTCTCACTGAGTATTACACCTTGCATTTTTTCGTTATTATATTACAATTATTTCAAAGTCAAAAAGATATCTTATTCAGCAGATAACAATCCTGACATAAGGTTCTTAAGCATCTAAGACTGAGAAGATCCTCATGTCTGTTGCCAGCTTAGTTAAAAGTTGTAAGGTTTCCAAGGCACTGAATTTCTATGGACCCCAGATACCAAGAGGACATTCAGTGTCAGCACTGCAGCAGACAGCTCTAAGCTCTAGATTCAGCTGTTCTCCTTTCCCCACTCCCCCCAGAAGGCTACAGAGACTTCAGTCATAACAGCTAATAAACCCTTTTTTCTTTCTTCATGCAACTCTTTCCACAAAACCCTAATATCCTCATCCAGCCTTATATAAACATTTCTTTATTGTACTTGCAGCTCTAAAAATACCTATCCCCACCACAGCATAATTACATGTAAGTTCTATTTGTGTTCTAACAGAAATCACCCTATAGACCTATTGTTTTCATCTGTAGTTAAGTCTGTGGAGGCTGGTTATAAAACTTGGCTTTCTTTTGCCTTTTGAATATCACCTTGAAAATGCAAAACAAAACAAAATGTCAACATATAGTATTCGCACACAAGAGGTCTGAAAAACAACTGAAAGATATCTGATTTCTGTTGCATTCTCCTGAAAATAATTTCTTCAGCTAGAAGGAAGAACTAAGTGTCTTTTGAAATATGTAATGCTTATCACAAGTGCATAATACCCAGGGTTTTAAGTAGGACAAAAGTGTTTCTTATTGCATGAGTAGCTAGCAGAAAAAGAAAAGTAATTCTAGTTAAACATTACCATATGGCTCATACTCAATGTGAGCAGAAGTACTATAAAATAATTGTTTTCCCATCATAAAAGGAAATCACACACAATACAAAAAAAATATTCCTATGGGTAATGAAATGAACACTTTATTGCAAATCTTGCTTGCACCATTTTCACACAAAAATTTGCTTTGGAAGGCCCTCATCTTGTGTAAGTGAGCAAATTTCATTCTCCAGTTATAACTGTAGGGTCAGTACTCAACCCCTACAGCACACACCACTGTACAAAGCTAAAGCACAGCTGTATCTTTCTGCTGCACTAAACCAAGATAGTGAAGCCCCAGGAAACACTCAGTTGTGCAGTTGAGCTGATAACTGAGGAGGCAGAAGATCAAGTGAACAGATATTCGAAGTTGTCTGTACCCAACACCTTCTTCCTGCATTCACTAGAGTAGGAAGAGTGCTCACAACCTGGTCCTTCCATTTTATCTCTTAAAGGGGAGTTGAGTGCTCAGTACATTAAAATCACAACCACAAAGACAAAAGCATAGCCAGCTGTGCTTTATTGTATTTGATCCTACACTGACACAGTAAAAAAATACATGAATAATGAAATACACATTTTTTTGTTTCTTTGCAACCTTTTTTCAGTGGGCAGGGATGGCTTTTTTTAAACTTCACTGCAGGCTATCAATAAAGGTAAATAAAAACACATACTAAAAAAGTCTCTCAAAAATTAGCAACTGCATTATGAGGTTTAGAGAGGGAAGGTGGGAATCAGACACCTGTCCACTGAGGTCCATCCCATCTATATGTATTTGGGTTTAGTCTGTATTAAAACCTAAATAGACTAGAGCTCTTTCCTTAAATGTAAATTAAAGAACTATGATAACATTGCCTTCCTGTAGTTGCGAAACTGTAAATGTTTCAGAACCTAATTAGAAAAACACATCCCCAAAGTTTAACTGAAAATCAATTTCTTTTCTTAAGTTAATTTCATTCTGACATTTATTTTTATTTATTTTTAAAATCATGGGATCAAGCAGTAAGTTTGATCCTATACCACTGCTGCCAAAAGGGATTTTTCAAATTACCTGCAATTATGCAGGATCAGAATGTGTCAGGAAATTACTTATGCTAAGATAATCCACTACAACAGTGCCTCAAAAATTAGTACAGATAGACTTAAAGGAGAGAAGAACAAAAGATTAGAAAGTTTTCCTGTTTGGACTGGCATGGAAATTCTAATATTCTTCTACCTGACTGGTCTGCAGCTACTCTTGGTCAATGAACAAGGTGACTTAGCAACAGCTTCTCTCTGAGAAAAAGCAGAAGGTATCACAGGTATCACAATGAGGGTCAAAGATCACTAGAACATTCTTTTTAATATTGGTTCCTATGACACCTAGTGTCCTATTTGTTTTGCTGTAACTACTGCAGAACACATTAATAAGATTAACTAAAGAATCAGTAAGAAAGAAAAATCAATTCCCATTTACAGCAACATTTTTATTCACATATGCACTATGTCTCATTGAGCTGAGCTAAATTTATGAGCTTTCCTTATGAGAACCTTTAATGATTTGGAATCATTAAAGGTTCTCATTAAAGGTGAATATGTATATTCAGAAAACATTACTCAGTTCAGAAGCAGCTCTAATTCAGCACTATTAAAAGGAAACTCTCCATGAGGTAGGTTTTTCATTATTTCTGCTGTTCACTGGGGATGATTGAGCTCTGACCTTCATTTAAATTTAAATTAAAGAGGAAAAATATTTTAATATCTTTTAAGTCTTACCTTTTCTTTGAGAGAGAGTAAAGAATTGTAAAGAGGTCCTTGCTTGAGAGTAGAAAACAGCTTCCAAACACAGAGAAGAAATGAAAGAACTGTGACAGGTCTAATCATCTGTCTTTATTAGAGAAATCATCTCAGGACCAAAATTCAGAATGCACTTCTCCTTGAAAATATTAGCATTTTAGTGACATTTTGCTTAGAGATCAACCTGTGATAAACAGCAAATTAGGCAACAAAGTTTCTAACAGTAATGTTCTTGTGGAACAACTCCACTCAATTTATCCCTCAGTAATCCTGGAAGTCGATATTGATATGCATTGAAATAAATGGGTGAGGTTGGTGAAACCTAATACTCAAATCTGAACAACCAAGAAACTGCTGTTTTCCTGCTTTTCCAACAGATTGTTCCAGCCTAATGAATTCTTCCTTATCTCCTTGAAGAAACACAAGGTCATGAGTTAGTCATACGTGAAGTACACCTCTAATGCAATAAATAGTAACTGCTGCATAATTTGCATTAGATAAAAGTCTTAATATTATTCCAGTGAAGACAAAATGATTAAGTAAGTGATAACTATAAACTTTCTTCCAGTGAGAGATGTCCTTTAATTTATTTTTTTAAGAGGATTGGAAGTGAGGGGGCAAACATAAATCTACCTTTTCCCAGCACAGAGCTCTTAGTAAGAGGTTAAAGAAGCCAGTCAACAAGGATAAAAGCCAAGATAAATCCTTTCTTTCTAACTATTTTATACCTTATAAGAAAGTCCAAACTATAAGATAGTATTCCCAATGACTGTCACTTTTACATCAAAGTTTAGGACTTTCTTGCAACAAACACCAGAGCTCAGCATCGTCTTCTGGAGGTGCAGCCTAATGCTATAAAACATGTGTTTTTTTCATACCCTCTGCCTTTCTTTTCAGTGATACACTCAGAGATATTTTCTGAACAGTCTTCATAGAAGATGAAGGGTGAGAATAGCACAGACCCTCGTGCCACAATATGGTAGCAGGACATACTGTGGAAGAAGAGATTTATATTTCACTCAGTCAGGTGAGGGAAATTAAATAAAAGCTGCTTCTTTCCTCCGCTGTTACTTTAAGAAAAATAAATAAAAAAGCCATCATCAGCTCTTATTCCCTCTCTCTTAAACAGTAATACTTGATGCAAAAGCCTGATTCTGTCAGCACATGGTGGATATGCTCAGAGAAAATGTGTATTCTAGTTTTCAGGTGATGGTTAGATCTGGATGGAAGACACTGAGGAAGTAAGTCTATCTACCTAAGATTATAAGTGTCTTGAATATCCACAGAAGTAGAACATTGCAATATTTAGAATCCTCAGGTTAATTGTTTTTGCAGACATGAGAGCTACATAGTTATATAGTAAAATGACTTTTTAAAACTGCAAATTTGGAGGTAAATTCCACTTATTTCCTACTACATTGTTTATGCTCTTTTCCAGATCAGGAACTTTCTTCTAATCATTAATGATATCTATCTAAAGAGAGAAAAATACTACTTTCAGCCATGGTCTCTCAGTTTCACTGGAGCCTTTCATACCTACTCACCCCACAGCTATCTTTTGACAATATAAAGAAACACTTAAAATCCTTGTCTCTCTTGACCTATCACACATTATTTTCTTTCCATAATAAGCAATTTTCATCAAGAATTAATTCTTAATGTAACATTAAGTGGCAAAATGGTTCATGTTCCACTTCTGAGATAGCTTCATTCAGTCCCTTTCATTCAGACCCTTGTTGGGTCATCAAATTAGTCAATTTTGTTCAGTAGCTTGAGGCAGATTTTTCAACACATACCATTCTCCTCATCAGACCATGGCCAGAATATGCCTGATAATAGGTTCATCACCTAATTGTGCTTTAAGTGAAATTTCAAGATATGTTCCTATAATGAATACTTTGATTTATGGCAGGCCTGAGTACAGCAATTACAGCAATAGTTATAGTCAAACTTTAACTTCTTTGAACACTGAGTGCATTTCCACTGCTAAAGAGAAATATTCAGTCTCTCAGATTTAAAATGCTTTAGATACAAAACTTTCAACCAGTGCATGGAGAGTAAGATGTGCATGTGAATCTAAAATGTCCTGACTGCTGGATGCACAAGCAGCTATTTGGAATTGCTAATATGTGCTCTCCTTGAACAGATTTCTCTGTTAGATGAAAGGTATTTACACCAGACTTCCCCTGTATAGAATGACAGGGGAAGTCTGGTGTAATTGTAAATAGCAATTCCACACTTCTTCTGCCCCCAAAGACTTCTAAGCTGGAAGATTTATGGTCACTATTCAGAAATCAAAAAATAAGAGCCTGAATTTTAAATGTAAACTATTTTTTAGGAAAACTAAGTTTATGTTTACAAAATAATTTATGAGCACAGAAACAGACTTAAATCTATTTTTAATTCTGTCCAAGTAGCTCAGCCTGTTCCAAATCACACTTTGTCAGGCAATCCAGATTTCAAGCTGTCTGACTAAACCTGACTGTGCTGAGAAGTAAAAAAAAAACTGACATGAAGAGACTTGTATGTAACATGACACTATTGCATTTGGGGAGGGGAGGAACATAACATGCCCCTTGGCACATGCTTATGTAATAGGTATCTTTAGGAACACTGTGTTCTGTGATATTAAGTAGCACAAAAAAAGTGATTATGCACAAAAAGTATTTTGATGCGAGCCTAGACATATACAGCACCCCTGTACAGTCCAGTTCCATGTTAAAAAAACAAGTTATAAATTGATAAAGGATATAAATAACATATATAAAAAGACATTAGGATAAATTTAGTAAAGAAATTGAAAAATGCACTTATCACCTGTGGTGGGTTGGCCTTGAGCATCTGCCTGCCCAGCAATGCTCTGAATCTTCCTTGCTTGATAGGAGAGGACAAGGGAGGAAATTAAGTAAAAATGCCCACAGGTCCAGATAAAAGCAGTGATATCACTCACAAATTACCTTCACAAAGGCACAGAGGCAAAATAGACTCAGCTTGAGGAAAATTTCATTTACTGAAAGCTACAATAGAGTTGGGAGTGAGTCCTGAAGCCTTCCAGTTTCAGTGACCAGGGAGGCAGACTTCTAGCACCCTTTCAGGGTTCTCAGATGCTCAAAACCCAGGGCAGAAGGTGTTCAGACTACCACATTCTGCCAAACTAAGGAACAGCACTTCCCCATATCTTGCCAATCAAATTCTCAAACCAGGAAAAAAACCCCAAAACATTATTTACTCAGTTACATAAACAAGTATTATATTGAGGATACCAAGTACAATTTTTAGAAGTATATGAGCAAGGGACCACTAAAATCAGTCATTTATTATGAATGCCTCAAAGAAAGTGCATGAACAGTAAATTCAGACATGAATATCCAAACTCCTTTTAGGAAAGAGTATTTCAGTATGCAAGAGAAGTTTCTCCCTTGCAGGCAGTCTTTCTTCCTCAGTGCATCTGTCCATTCCTGAATGATGGCTTCAAATACTCTTTTAACTCCTGCAAGTTGAGATATGTCCAAAAGGGAAGAGACAAAGAACAAGGTCTACACACTTTGTACAAAATTATACTACCCCTTATCAGACAGACAGAATAGTGAAACATACAACACAAAAGATGCAAGAATATACCTTTAAAAAAGAAAAGGCAAGATAAGAAATTAAAAAAAAAATATTAAAAATAGTGAATTACACAGTTTAAATACAATGATGTATTTAATTGATGTAAGTAAATACAGAGAAGCAAATCCATTTCTTACATACTTGGGCCAAATCCAAGGGAGTTACACCCACTTAACACAAGACATGACTTGATCAGTGATCTTTAATTAGCCCTGCAGAAGTAATTTGCCTCACGCAACTGCCATAGGTTTTTATTCAACGCGACCTTTAAAGTCATAGGCTAAACATAAATGCTATTTAACATCCAAAGCTTCTTGGGAGGAAGTGGCATATAGCCAAGACAAAGTAACAATTGAAAGTGACGGGCAGCAGAAAAAAGTCACCAAAATTCCTCATCATAAGATTATATATGTCATTTGATGTTGTCTAAAGGAACCGATCTTACTAAGGAGAGGAAGAAATGGGGGATGTGCACTGTTCACGCGTACAACAATCCCTGGAGACAGCAATATTCTATTTCTGAATCAAGGACAGGTCATGGTCATGACTTTCCAACAGTGCAGAAGATGCTGTCAAATTATATCTGCTATTGCACACCCTCTGCAGCCTATTCAAACCATCATTCCTCGTGAGGCCCTTTGTGATTTCCTCTGGTTTTTATGAGGTAAAACAAGCTTCCAGCTTCCCTACTGGCCACAGACACTGCCTTCTGTTGTGGTTTTAAAGCAGTAACTAAAAAATTACTAGAAAACTTACTTATTTCTTGCTGTGAGATATGGATTAGAACAAGAGCAAAACAGGCTTAAAACTTAA
Source organism: Parus major (assembly GCF_001522545.3). NCBI lineage: Eukaryota > Metazoa > Chordata > Aves > Passeriformes > Paridae > Parus > Parus major. The sequence goes on from NC_031769.1 coordinate 84,425,381, forward strand.
AAGGAATAAAGAAAGTTTATTAACAAAACTACAAGAATAAGAACACCAGAATAAACCTCTAGAAAAACCCTTTATCCCCCACTAGCCAACCATTCTCTTGTTCACATGACAACATAGAGACAAAAAACTTTGGTGTTTAAAACAGTCCCAATTCCTGCTGGAGTCTTTTCATCAGTCTTTGTAGAGAAACAGAAGTCTTCTTCTGCTAATCTATGGAGTTTCTCACAAGAAAATTATTTCTGTTATAGCTTTCTATTTCTCTGATGCCAGCTGCCCGGAAATCCTGTCATCAGTTGTCTCCTCTTATTTCACATCACTCTGAGGTGTGTTATGGGTTGATGAGTCTAGGGATGTCATTTTTAAGGATGAGTTATTCCAAGTTCATGAGTTATCTGTCTCTGTGAGTTCCTCTGGAAACAGAAGTTTTCTCTTTGCCTCTACAGTGGCCCCAAATCTACAACTATTGCTTCTTTCCTTCTGTTCCAGAACTTCACTGTATCACAATTACTCCATCTTTTGCTCAAAATCCACACTTTGAACACTCCATTGCTTCCAATATGCTCTGTCATGAATTAAAGGAGTTTTTTCAGAACACTATTGTCCATCTCCATAGCTTTAACAGAAAAATATTTCAGCTTATAAAGCATCTCCTTATTCTCTCTTCCCTATCTAAAACTTAACTCTTTTCTTCACTGTCTTTGATGATTTTATGATGTCTTTTTCATGTTGATTGTCTCTCTTTCTCTGTCTCCCTGGGAAAAAGGAGTAAGCTGTAAGTCTCACCCAGGTAGTAAAAGAGTTAAAGTCTTGGAAAAGCTGCAGATGTTCATGGTGTCAGGTTTCAGTTCAGGGGCAGAAGCTGCAAACCAAGTCAGGCCGGCCGGCTCCGTTTCTCTCCCCCCGCCCTCTGCGGCCTTGTCCGGCCTGGAGTGAGGGAGGAGGCCGAGACAGAGCCTGTTACCTTGTCAGAAGCTGGAAACCAAAGAAAACAAGAGAGCCCTGGCCTTGCATCTTAAGGTGGTGCTCAAAAGTTAATCTCACTTCTCAATGGTTAAAACCGCCGCCAGTTCTCAGAAATGACCGATAATTGGTCAAGAGAAAAAACTCCCATCAGCCTCCAGCAGCTTCAGCTTCTCCCCAGCTCCCGAAGCGATCTTAAAGGTAAAGTCACCCTATGACACCTTCATACACAGTCTTTCATTCATCACATTGCATGTCACTCACCAGGATATAAGCAAGTAGGTCAAAATCAGAATTTCAAGAACTAGCTTAACTACTCTAACCTAATCGTTTATTGCTATTATTCATAGAATCATAGAATAGCCTGGGTTGGAACAGACCTTACCATCTAGTTCTGACCTTTCTGCTATGAACAGTGACACCTTTCACTAGGCCAGGTGGCTCACAGCTTTATCCAACCTGACCTTGGATTCTTCCAGGGATGGGGCATCCACAACTTCTCTGGGAAATCTGTTCCAGTGCCTTGTCACCCTCACAGTAAAAATGTTTTCTTAATATCTGATTTAAACCTACTCTCTTTCGTTGAAGCCATTCCCCCTTGTCCTGTCATTACATACCTTGTAAATAGTCTCTCTCTATCTTGGAGGCTTCCTCCAGGCACTGGAAGTTTGCAATTGGATTACTTCAAATCTTTCTCTTTCCCAGGCTGAACAAGCCCAGTTCTCTTAGCCTTTCCTCATAGGAGAGGAGCTCCATGCCTCTAAACATCTTGGTCACCTCCCCTGGACTCACTCCAACAGCTGATGTCCTTCCAGTGCTGGGGAGCCCAGAACTACATGCAACACTCCAAGTGGGGTCTCACCACAGTGAAGTAGAGAAGCAGACTCACCTCCCTTAACTTGCTGGCCACACTGCTGTTAAGATCTGATTATTGAGAGATGTCTCTGCCCAAATTAGGGTGCAAATGAGACCATATGCTGAAAATAATATGGATTCTACTTAACAGTAAATTTGAGGTACAGATGGAAAGAATAAAAAAGAAGTGGGGGGAGAAAGAGAGACAGATCAAGGAGAAGGTCACCACCCATGGATCCAGAGGTATCCTGTTGGTCCCACTTCACTCTGGGCTTCTTGGTGGTAGAGGTTCCAAAGTTTTCTCCTGGAGGTACCACCAGCACCCCAAGTACTTCTCAGCAGGGCTACTCTCACTCTGTTCATCCCCCAGCCTTTGTTGATATTGGGGGTCGTCCTGACCCAGCTGCAGAACCATGAACTTGGTCTTGTTAAAGTTTACAAAATTACCATGGGTCCAATTTTCGAGCTTGTCCAGGTCCCTCTTGCATCCCATCCCTCAGGTGTGTCAACTGCACCACTCAGCTTGCTGTCATCTGCAAATTTGCTGGTGGTCCTTTCAATCCTTTTGTTTATATAATTAGGGAAGATATTAAATAACAGTGGTCCCAGTATGGACACCTGAGGGACACCACTTATCACTGATGTTCTTCAGGACTCTAAGCCATTTATACCACTACCCTCTAGATGTGACTGTTCAACTTTCTTAACCATTTAACAACATCCACTCAAAAATCCATCTCTCTCCAGTTTAGAGAGAAGGAAGTTGTAGGAGACTGTATCAAATGTTTTACAGAAATCCACATAAATTACATCTGTAACCCTTCCCTTATCCACTGATGTAGTCACTCTGTCATAGAAAGGCACTGAGTTTGTCAGACAGGCCTGCTGAAGCTGGTTGTCCTGAATTATCTCTCTATTCTCCCTCTGCCTTAGCATAGCTTCTAGGAGGATCTGTTCCAGGCACAGAGGTAAGGCAGACAAGTTGGTAGTTCTTTCTACCCCTTTTAAAGATGAGTACAATATTTCTGTTTTTCCAGTCACCTGGAACTTTACCAAACTCCCATGACTTTTGAAATATCATGGAGAGTGGCTTGGCAACTAAATCAGACAAGTATCTGAGGATACTAATGCATCTCATCAGGTCCCAGACTTATGTGCATTCAGGTCCCTCCAGTGGTCATGAACCTCACCTTTATTTACAGTGGGAAGCATTTTGTTTTCCCTGTCCACATCCTGCTGTCTGCCTCATTCAAAGCTGTGTGAAGAGAGGTTGCCAACTCCCTTTTTTTACTGCCTGTACATTTGTTTCTTTCCCTTTAGTTTTATCAGCAATTTTTTTACTCAACCATCTCAGTTTCTTGCCTTCTTTGCCCAATTTTTGTTTCTCTTATGCTTTATGGAAGATTTCTGTAGTGGTCTTCCAGCTCTGTTCACAACACTGTCCTGGCTCTCCTGTTCCCAAATGCAGTTTTCCAGGGAATGCCACTATCTCCCTGAAGAGCTGGAAGTCAGCTTTCTAAAGTTCAGGGGCCTAATTTCACTTCTTACATCATCCATATCTCTTGGGCTGCAAACTCCACCAATGCATAATCGATGCAGCCCAGGCTGCCCCCAGGCTTGACATCCCCAATTACATCATTTGCATTTAGGACCAACACATCTGGTAACACATCCTATCTGACAGGGCTGTCTATTGCAAAACAATTACCTTTATTTTGAAAATGATGGCTCTCATATTGCCAACAACAAAAATCAGTGTGCTGTAATAATTATATTAAAGAGAGTATTGAATACCTTTATAATACCTGAGGGTTGTATAGTGGCATTCCATCATTTAATAAAATACACTCTATAGATTTCTAGGTGAAATTAAAAAAATCAATATGAATTGAAAGATCATGTTCTCAGACGATTCTAATCCGATATGTATTGGGCTTTTTATAGAAAATACTCTGATGACAAAACAGGGCATAATTTAAAAATAGAGGTTATCATAAACAATAAAATAGTTTATATATTTTAGGACCAGCTTACAAAACTATCTTTAAAACCACATTTTCTGGGTTATTATTGAATATATAAAGTAATAAAAAATCTCTAAGCAACAAATAGAGAACGTGGAAATTTTAAATTACTTTTCATTTCCAATTCATAAACCTTTTCTGTGAGAATTTTAAGACATTGAGAAGCAAACTGTATGGCATGAAACCCTTTTTAAATAACAGAGGAATAAAAGGCTCATCTCATCAAAGAGCATTTAGAAGGACCAGTCCTTGGAATTCAGTGAGCACACACAAGGTTACAATCCACTTGAGAGATCCTGGAAATGTCATAAGCCAGCAGAGAGCAGCTCAAGCAGCTTATGAATGACAAAAAAGCCAAGGGAGATGATTATAACCTTGCACTCATTCAGCAATCAAGCATCATCATTATCAAATATAGAGAAGCTTAAAATACTTATGCATTTTAAGGTTGCTCAGGTCTGTCAACTCAGTCAACAAAATGTCATATGGAAGTAAATCAGAGCTGTATAGCTGGTGAAGACTGGGGTTTTGTATTTCCCAGTTATTCACATAATAGTTAAGAGAATTAAACAGATTATTTTTGGGAAGACTGGGTCTTACAGGAAGGATAATTTAAATTTTGACCACCTCAAAAATCTATGAAAAATACCTGTAAACTTTTAGGCCTTCTTTTACTAGTTATTGACAGACTTAATTTATTCACCTGAATAGGTCAAACTATTTTTTTGTATTTAATACTGCATTTGTGCTTACCACATGCATACATACCCAAATGAATTATCTCTGCATGAAAAGAAAATTTTTCAGTATTAAAATGAAAAACCTCATGTCAGCAGAACCATTCTAAATTGCTTACTCCTGTCTGTATCCGTAAAGAAGAAAAATTACAAAAAGCAACTTAAAAAAGAAAGCCATCTTGAGGAACACTGAACTATTAATTTAAATAACAGCTATTATTTTAGGTGGGATGTAAGACTATTTCAGTCAGAGATGATTATTTAAATTTGGAATTCAACTGCACATTTTCTTGCCACTAATAAGTGTGCATAGGGCTTCAATAACTTTGCAACAGAAGGTTATAATTACAGTATAAAATTTTCACTGTTTTTACTTTTGGACTATTACAACTTTATTCTAATGTAATTAAAATTAACGGGACAAAAGCAAAACAGACTCCTCTGCATGAAGACATCACTGCTTCACTGCCCATGAGAAGGGGCTTAGGTATAAATGGAACCCACACATCACATCCTTCAGCTTTTCAAGGATTACTTTGACCAGTAATCACCTCCCCATTTCCTTCACAAAGATGATGAAAGAGTCATCAAACATGTATTTACAATGAAAACAGTAAATGAAAGAAGAAATCTTAGTTACCCTTTTAGAATAACATTGTCAGCTTAGACAGTTAACAAGCTTTCCATAACCTTGAAGCATACTGAGTTTATAAATTGCTTTTTGCCACAGTTATTTCCAAACCTAAATATTTAAAAGGTGTGAGTCAAAGGAAAGAAGAAATAAAAAAGAAAATTAAATACTTTTTAGTAAGTTTTGGGGGCTGAATTTTAAATACATGGGGTAGCTAAACAGAAAAACTTTAGGAAACATATTTAAAGGACGGCACTTATGCTTTCACATAAGTGATAAATTCTGAGTAGTACCCACGGTCTGAAAAATATTGGTGCATTGTTTCTTAGCATTGAAGAGACAAGAGGTCCAAGTACAGATTCTATATGAAAAAATAATAAAGTGAAACATACAGAAAACTCATTTCTGTAACTTAATTCAGTTTTAGATCATTTTTCATGGGCTAAAAAACACCCCAGTTTACTGTAAAAAACAAGGAAAGCTTCATATTTTCTCTACAATCAAATATGTAACTATAGCTCATAGGCATAAAGTTAAATTTTGGAAGATTGGTTTTATAAGAATAACCCATTATCTTCCTTCTAACCTGGTCAGCCTAGCTGGAACTACTACAGATTTTCATGCTTCCCCTCTATCCCCAAGCCTATATCCCAGCTGAGTGTCCAAGCTGTGAAAAGCACCTGCTCAAAGCAGGATGAGTGCCAGCAACTGATCCATGGCACTCTCTAACCAAGACCTGGAAATCCTATGGGATGGAAGAATCCTGGGCCACTGCTGCTCTATCTTCCCAACATAGTAGCTTAAACTAATATTTAATCCAAATCTTGAACACACTGATGGCTTTCCATCTGTAAAATTAATTTATTTGAACAAGAACAGCAGCTTTGTTTCTTATTATCTCTAGATGACATGAGTGCTTGCAAGGGAAAACTCTCATCATCTGGATAAAACAGAAAAAAAATCTTCTTCTGTGCCCTCTCTTCTAGAAGGATTGGTCCTCTCCTGCTGACTGTATTAACGAGAATGTGGTTCAATGGCAGCAGATGCAGAATGAAGAATTTGTTGCTGCTGAAGAGCCAGGAAATGCACAGTATGCATTTCAGGAAGTTTGTACTTGTTATTGGGTCAAATTTGGTGTCATGCATTGAATATTCACGAGATGTAGAATATCAAGTTATTTTTTAAGCAAATCTTCTTAAGTCCTCAAAGGAATTTGGATCAAGAGTATGAGGAAGCTCCGTAACCTGGGACAAATTTCAGAAAATGGGTACCATCAAGAGGTTAACTTCAAAAACACTGGTGATCTGAACCACAACTCATTTCCAACACTCTGTGCCTTTCAAATCCAGACATTCACAGTAGCTCTTAGATTGGAAGTATTCTCTGCCTTCTGGTCTGGGGCACTAGAAAACACTCCTTTCTATCACATCTACCACAGCTGCAGTGTCACAAAGGGCTTCAATTATTACCAACTGGAAGAAAAAATCCAAAGGCAATCCTGACTTCTAGCCCATCACCTGGTGTACACACAGTACATATTAAACACTTGTGCTGTGATGATGGATGCCACATAGATCCTGACATCTTGGAGGATTTCTCTTGCCCAATTCAAAATTTTAGCAAATTAAATGTTCAATAACCAGGCTGGTTAAATCAGGCCTAAACCTATGAGATGTTTAATATTATGTTCCTGTTCTGGAGCTGCAATAATTAGATACTAAAACCTATATGAGCTCAGACTCATTCCTCTGAGAGGACAGACCCTGGAGGCACTCTCAGATAATGACTGACATTGGAAAAAAAATTAGTTCACTGCAGAGAATAGCAACTCTTCTCCCAGAGAGATTCTCCACAAAATGGGTTGCATTTTCAAGGTTTTCAAAAAAGAGATGCATGCAAGCCCTTTATTTTCAGGATGAAACCAATAACTACTAGTCTAAAAAGAACATTATCCACAATATTGCAGAAGAGCAAGCACTGCTCTTTTAGACAGGGGCTGCTCACCCACTGGGCAGGATTGGTGAGTGTTCAGAAAACATGCCAGCCTTGCCATTTCAAGTGCACTAGAAGCACTATTAAAACAGCCTCCTCACAGCATAAGTACCAAGATGAATTACATGTAATGGCAGGGAAATATGTGTTGAGAGTAGTGATGCTACAGCTCCTTTTAAACAGTTCTCAACAGTCAAGACATAAATATCAGACTCTTTTTACGCATGTATGCTCTGACAACGCATTTCTGTGTACACATGTAAAAATTGATTCAATAATTGGAAAAGCTAGAACTCAGTAAACAAGGTATTTGTACAGATATGTACAGAGTAAACACTTTAAAATGCAGTTATATTTAGATTTTCTTTTCCTGTCTTCATCTTGTTTTGATCTTAGAATAAGCCTTTCTGGCTTTTAGTAATTCCTCAAGTTCTTATTTTTAATTGAAAATAAGTGACAGAAACATTTTTCAAGGGCTTTTTGCTTATCTTGTACCTATTCTCACAATGCCGCTAATGCCTTAAAAGTAAATATTTTCAAAAATAAACCATTTTTGACAACGTTATTTAGCAATCCTTCTATGAAAGATCACCTTGCTAAGTGCTCATTATAACAGAAAAACACATCCCCTCAATCATTTTCTTCAGTTTGCAGAGAAACTATCTTCTTCTTACTCATACATATAATACAAGTGGCATGGAGAGCAAAAAGTAATGGCATTATTTAAATCAAAACCAGTGAAAATCCAAAATCTATGTAAATCAATGATTCAGCTGACCTCTGTGGATAGATTTTGACAACAAATTTTTACAACAGATCTAAGTAAAGGAAAAATTCATTTTGTTTTTGTTTTTCAAAGATAGAAAGCCATGTTCACATGGCCAAAATTAATAAGATCTATGAACATTTGAAAAATAAAATACTTCTATTTTATTTTAAAAAGTTTGAAAATTTTTTCCTTCCTAAATGAGGAAGTATTCATTTATTGTTTTTTGTGATTTTGACATCTGTGGTTATAGAGATAGCACACAGGTCTCCAAAATGTTTAGAAAACTGGAAGCAAACATTGTCATTGTGCCCTAGTGTTTAAGTTTGAAGAATAAAAATACTAAGGGCAATGGCAAAGTCTCAAATTTCCTTCTTATACTCTGATTCTATAAGGGTTATCTGGGTACAAGTATGTTCCTGCAATATGAAGTTCAAGTAAGAACAGAATATTTCAGGACTGAAGTCTTAGGTCCAGATCCACATAATTGTATACATGTAATTTAATGTATACAAGTATACAAAATATACAACCTACATACTTGTATACATGTCATTCTCAGCATCTTTGGACACCAAAGCCAAAAATTCCAAGTGCATCCTGAGGAGAGTTTGAAATAAATACCTGGAAAACTCAAGAAGCCATAGCCCTGCTGTATTAGGAATAACTGCCTATGTTCTTCTTCCAAATAATTTAATTTCTATACTTACTGTCCTTCACCCAGGACTGGTGCTCAGAACTGAAGAGATAAAAACTGGACTCCTTCATGATACAATCATGATTGCTCTGTAGAACAGTCTTTTTGTCAAATGCCATGTAAAACAATAATATATTTTGTTCAAGTCTCAAAATAATTACAATTGCATTACTGGTTCAGTGGCATGTTTTCCTGTAACATACACTTTCAACACGTGAATGCATCACAGCAATGAAGGAAAAGGATTTGGTCTGGAATTATCTTGTTCAGATGAGGCTGTTAAGCCACAAAAGCCATAGCATATGCAAGCAGGGGTTAATTTTCATGGTCAGCTGTGACTAGCATGCTTCATAAGGGCAGTTAAAGCTGGTCTTATCACCACCAATGTGATGACAGCAATGAGGACAAAAATATTTTCACATTCAAGCCATTTCTCTTAAAAGTAGAGCATTGGATGCTTTAAGAAGGCCCATTGTTTGCTTTTATACTTAATCAAGGAATGGAACTTCCTATAATAAGGCATCATTATACAGCAAAAGGCAGGAATAATCTCTCAGGCTTTACATGCTAAAATCACTATCAGTAATCTGTGAGGTCAGGAACTCTGTGGAAGTTTTGAAGTCTGTCCAGGCTTCAAATTCACTAGCATTTTCTTAAATTAGTCCTACAATATGTTAGAGGTTAGGAATGAGGTCAGAGTTGATAAATTACACAATCTTTTATTATAAACAGACCTATCCCCAGTCTATGACAATGGACACATGTACAGGTATCCTGCTTAAAAGTAACCTGAACATTAATATGGTACATCTGCAGTTACCATTTTCTGCTTCTGAAATGTAGAAATCTGACCTGAAGCAGGTCAATAAATAAAATCACAGACAAAGCACTCTCTAACTATTTAAATTTAGGGAGGGTATGTTTATTATGGCTGGGTGACACACCACAGTCATCTCCCAAAGACGTGTGTGCCCCCCACTGCCCCTCATATCCTATTTATTCCCCAAAGTATTGCATACGCATAGGATTACACAATGCGATAATTTATTGCCTGACTCCACCCTCTCTCATCTCATATGGTAATGAGCTCCACTCCCCTCTGGGCATGCTCAGTTCCTCTTTTGAAATGGGTCTGGGGTCTTTTAAATGAAATCTTCTTTTTCCTAGGGCTTGAACTTTTCAACTGTGGCCTGTTGGTGGTTCTCCTGGTTCTCTTGGACACAATCCAGATCCCTTGCTTGCAGGTGTAGGCATGGTTCCTTTCTCTTCTACAATAGTTCATCCTTCTTGTCTCCTTCTACAAATACAATTTAAGCAGAATGATATATATATATCTCCTTGGACCATTCATTTTGGCAGTTGTTGACTACATTGTACTCCCTTTGCAAGCAGGACCTGTACAGGCTTTCCTTTAACTAAGCACACTCAGTCCTACATTGCTTCTACCTTAAATTCTTTTTCATTTCTTTTACTTTGAATTCTTTCATAAGCTGCTCCTATTCTAGTTAAAATCTTAATTTTCTAATTTTCTTAACTCAGACCCACACTGAAGTCTATCTAACACTGGTATGCTGCTGGATATGAAGTAAATTCCCATCTGGTCAAGATAAATTTTAAAGAGCTTATTGCAGGTTTACCAATGGTCCTTTTTCACAGCTTTTTCATTTTCTTGTGTGTCAAACAGGGTTTTTTTCCCGCTCCATTGAATTAGAGATGATTATTTACTTCATATCCTATGTTCTGTAACTTATCATATGATTTTTCTCTTTTCAAGAAAATACATGGGTAGCTAAGATTAGGTAGTCTATCAAGCTATTTTTGGTGAAGAGGAATGTTAGAAATCAGAAAGGCAGCTTTGGATTCCTCTCCCTGTTCATCCACACACCCTTTTTTAAAAAATAAACCAACACTAAACCAGTTGTCAACCTCTGACTGTTTTATCTCAGACAAGTCCAGCCCCAAACTTACTAATTTGGTCTTTATACCTTCTACAGTCTCCAATCAACAGAGCTGACTGCTGCCATTACCCAGGTTTCTCTCAGATCAAGACTCCACACAGTAAGGCCTCTTCCTACAGCCTATCATCTTTGTCCTTTAGGAAATCCTCTTCAGTATTAGGCAAATCAAAACTAGAAGTTCTTTACTATGAGTATGAAAGAAGAATCATATTCTGAAGTACTCATGTAAAAAAAAAAAAAATTATGAAAAGATTGCCAAAACACTATGTACAACAAATAAAAAGACATCTATGGCACATTAGCAAGTCCAGGCTGTAGAGTACATCAGCCATAAACTCCCTGACATATTTTTACTCAAATAGAGAATCGTTCTTGTAGCTTAAATACACCCCACAGGAGCACACCGTTGAGGTCTATCCTCCTCTTTCTGTAAAGGTCACATATAAGGTAAAGTGAACCTTCAGAGTTTTTCTAGACTAGACCAAGCTTACACACTGTAGTTCTCATTTGAGACTTAAAGTGGAAAAAAATTAGTAAACAATTCCTTAGGTTTCTTATCTCTCAATTTGTAGCTCCTCCAAATCTTATATTCAAGCAATAGGTAGAAGTAATCTGCAACACAGTAACCTTACTATTATTTGCCAACAAGCAGTAATGATATGCATTGCAGTGTGATTTTAGGGAAGCAATCCTATGAATATTATTTGACCTAGCTTCAAATTCAATGAAGCGCTTCTAATAACTTGCATGTTTAAAGATGGAGTTTAATGAATACAAGCAAAACAGAAATACAGTCAATCCAAATATCAATACAGGCCAAGTTCTGCCACACACACTGACACTGAACCTAACCACACAGCTTTCTAGTTTGCATTAGTGGAATAACGTTTTTTGAAATAATTATATTTCAAGAAATGCCCATAGGAAGGGTTTCTATGTTATTCACTGCAATACATAAGTAAGCAATCAAAATTACTTTTTGTGACTGTTTCTCAGTCACATCATGCTTACACAAAAGCTCTTGCATCTCACCCAATACAAGGCAGTACAGCCCCCTACCGTCACACACTATCACTAATCCTCATCACATGCGTGCACCCTTTGTCCCTTGATTTCATATTCAACTACAAGAAACAAGTTTCCTTGTCGTTCACAGTGATGCCTTATTAAGTTATGTTTCACCTTTAAGATGTTTATCCAAGCACCTCACTAGAAACAAGCCAAGTTCTGCTGCTGCAAACAAGATTAAGTAGCCACTATAAATCCCTCTTGTCAGAAGTATTATACATTTTATTCTCTTTCCATATTGCTAGTAGTTTGCAGTCATAAATGTAGTACAAGGTTACAGTACAAATATCAACAAGGTATGTGGGGATGTAGAATTAGAAGGGACAAGCAAAGGTACATTATATTGCTTCAAAATACTTGTATCTTTCTGCTTAGAATATGGAGCTTATCTGCAATATCTAAACTGTTGGGTATTGCTGTGTTAATGGTATGGTATGTAAAGCATGAAAAATTGAACAAATGCCTATTGAAATTATATCATGATAAATAATTAAATGGATGAGCTTTATAAAATGTAAACATTCTCAAATTACTTTGCTATGAATTAGTAATCAAAAGCTAAATTATTTAAATTTCTGCCGCAAAGGGGAAACCTAATGAGATCATAAAGATTCCTTGTAAGAGATTTCCAGACTAAAAATATGTTTTCCAAGAAGGTAATTTACAGTCTAATAATTTATAGCTATAAAATAGTGTTTCTGCAGTCAGGATGATTTATTTTCTGCACTTACCATGATGAATGTTTGAAGTACAATGATAACCTCCTTTTGCAACTGTGAAATATCATAAACACTGAGAAAGTCTTTTCATAAACTAGAATTATTTTCAGTCCAATTTTCTAGAAGCTATCTTCAGGTAATCAGTATCTGAGAATACAGCGATTACTTTATTTGAAAATATTTACATTGTAATCTATCTTCAAGAGTGATGCCCCTAAGAGTGTCAGCACAAAAGGAGGAAAGTTAAATATATTAAGATGCAACTAACCATCATCTTAGTCTCTATGAGAATCTTTCTTAGTGAAAGGACAATTGCCAATTTTCTGCTTCTTTTTACTCTGAAATCCTGAACTACTGATGTATTTGTTTATATTCTTAAGGGAAACATTCCTAATTTTCTTTCACTGATTTTAGTTTAATTTAGACTCTGAGCACAAGAAAAACACACTAAAACAGATCAAACATTAAAAAAGGAATTGATAGATTCCTGTCAAATTTGCCAGTGACTGAGATATCTGTGAGATGCTTCCTGTAACATAGGAAATATAATAAAAATAGATGGAAATCCTTTCTCAGTCGGGCATACAAGCAGGCAACTGGAGAGGTGGCTGCTACACTGAGACAAGCTGGGCTCATGAACAGAAGGGGAGAATCATGCCTTTGTTGTCCTTACAGAATCTTAGGTTTGCAAGATGGGTCAAGCAGGGACTCAAGACTGCAAGCCATTTGGCTCAAAGTCCTAGGGAACATAAGTAGTAACTGGAAAAAATTTAAATATTACTTTCTGCTTTATCACAAAGAGTCAAAGTAAGAAAGTTGGAATATAGCCTTGAAGCACTGTTCTGGATTATATTCTTAATTTATAAAAAAAAAATAGTTGGATACCATCTCTCTTCTGAGTAGAACTGGAAGATTTTTATTTTATTAATGACTTACAACAATCATAAAAAGCTTATAAATTACAGAAAAGAAATTCATCTTTGTTATTTTGATGCTGTGTTTGGATCCAGGGCAAGAAAATTTAGAGGAGGTCTACAGGAAGAACTTTGGAGAAGTAATTGTCACAGAATAACCATGCACAAAGAGCAGTAGAGACAGATGGTATTGGGCCTCTCAACTGGGGCACAGTTACTCTCTGAAAATCAGGGCTGAAAACATTGGTAGACAGTGAAAATATGGTGGGCTTGGAAGGCCATATTTTGGGAAATATGCAACAGAAATTGCTTACATGCTTCTCTAAAAGTACATTGGTGTATGCACAGGCTTCCTATCAGGAGAAACAGCACCACTAGCTCAGACCAATTCTTCACAGAGACAACAGACAGTACTGCAGATGAAGATGAATGGGCTATTAGTTTGGAAGTACACTCAATATTTATTTTTGAGTTTACAGGCTTATCAGCTCCTGTCAATTACATTACCACAGAAAAGAAATCAACAAAACAATAAAACTTGCACTGCTGATCTAATCTCTTAAACAAGTTCATGAAGTAAATATGATTCTGAAGCTGTCAAAAATACGATTTGTAATAGTACTGTGGAAAAAGTACTTTAAAAAGTTATTGGATTAAAACTAAGCCCATGTTCCATTGCTTTCAAGATGATGTAATTTCTGAAAAAGGCAAAGGGACAAAAACATCCCAAGGAGAAATTGAAGAGCGGCTCTGTAAGAAGTGGAACTTCTTGACACTCTCAGAAGAAAAACTCTGCTTGGCCAGGTTGTTTCACTGGGAAGAAAAAAAAAATAGTTACTTAATTGTCCAATCAGAGTTCTAATAGCCAGAAGGGGAAAAAAAAAAATAAGAGATCTATATTTTCATACAAATACCTAAATATCCATCTTTTGTCTAAAGTGCCATTTATGTTATGGATTCAGACATCTGAGAAAATCTACAGAGGAAAAAGCCAAAAGATACTATATAAGAACTACAATCCAGTAGTATAAGAGAAAAGGAAAAAGAGAAAAAGAATGAGCACGGTGAGTTGCACTTGAAATGTTCACATATTGAATGTGGCTCAAAAGGGTCATAATCTTTGTATCACCCTTTTCCATGATGGCATTTCACAGTCCTGAGCCTTTGAGAACATAATTTATCTCTTTCTCTGAGAAAAAAGTAAACAAAAACAAAACCAAACCATAGAGCAGAAGGTATCTGTTAAGGATGCTGTTTCAGAGCTGAGCAAATTAAAACACAGCACTCCTCTGAGAAGCAACCATCAAATTTGAATATTGACTTTTTTTTTTTTTTCCCAGAGAGGGAAAATGTGGTGGATTAAGGCCATATTTTGGATCTCCAATGCTCTGTGTCTCTCTTTGTTTTACAAAGAACTGAAGGCCACTCTGTATTCAAACTGATCTACTCTGCTACTTCTAAAGGAGAAAGTAACAGAATTCTTACGCAAGCATAAGAAGCTTTAGATTGAAAATAAATAAATCAGTTTCATTAACTGTAACAGCCTAAGTTAAATTTATTCTACAATTCTTGCAAATTATATTTTTTATTTCTTTTTTAACTCACACATTTTTAAATTGTAATGAAAAAGAAAACGTTTTTCAGTATTTTCTTCACATCTAAGACAATTAAAGGAAATTGTGACAAGACTTAAACTGTTTAAATGAGCAAGGTAAGAGAGAAGCAACCAGAGCAGCTGAGGTAGGTTATCAATGCACTGTAGACTGGTGAACTAGTGATATCCTACCTGAGCTCATGAACTAGCTCTAGTGAAAGAATACTAGTGCCTCTAAACAACCCAAGCTCCATGAGAATGATACACAGTTATCTAGAGCAACACAGAGTGAGGTAGTTGTGATACCCTTCGTCATTCCAAAACTGACAGTCTAGGAGTCAATGAAAACTGCTCAGTCAACACTGAGCACCACAGCACACTGGTTACTGCCAGCCAGTCAGAAAATACACTTTGAGTGCTTGTAGCTTGGAACCCACTGGCTTTCCCCTGTTTGCCTCCCTTATTACTCCTTTTATATTGCTCTTATTCCTTGCCTTGTCACATCCCTTTCTCTCTTAGACCTCTTCCAAAATACATCTTCTTCTTTCATGTTCCCACTCTCCCACAAGATTCTTGTATCTTCCATCTTTGCACATTTCCTTATCTTCCTAGCCCAGAAAATCCCCTGATATCCATTCCTTGAATACCATTTCCTTTCCAATTCATCCATTATTCCTTGTAAAGCTCCCATCTCAAATTCAGCCCTTGATCCCTTAGTCCTGCTTTCCACTTTCTGTTTCACCTAGACAACTCTTTGTCCATTTCTTTCCCATAATATATACATTTCCCATGTTAAATCTACACTTTCTTCCCTGAAGCCACTGATCTTGCCCCCAAGCCTTTCTCCATGATTTGATACACACTATTACATCTCGCTCTTGAGCAAAATTCACCATGCTTCCTAAAAGTCACAGATACTGCAGGTACTGTAAAAAAGTACAAGATCCCCATCTTCCCTATCCTGTCTCCTACTTAATTTCAGTGTTAACACAGCCCTATCCTTTTTTTTTTAATTATTTTTTTAAATAAAAAATATTATTCTGTTTCTGTAACATAGGGTGAATATTTTCAGACCTGTCTCCTTCCTGCTGTAGCTATCCCTAAAACTCAAGAATTTTCTTCCCCTCAGACCACATATTTTGAGTGACATACTGCCTTACATAAGTCCCCAAGTCTGGGTAAAACTTACATCTGCTTTTGTCACATGAAGTATTATTGTCCTTTTATCCAATATAAACTATTACATTGTCCACTTTGAATATATATCAATCAACATGCTCAAAAGAGATTTTCTTTCTAAAAATTCTGAACATTAAACCATGCTTTTGTACAGCTTTATCTAAAAGCTCCTTTGCACATTTCCAATGATAGATAAAGTAATAGGATTCTTCAGACTTCTTTTAAAATCAAATGACCAAGTTAGGCCTGTATTGAAAGAGAATGAAAGTACAGGTCAAGAGCAGCTGTATTCTGTTAATTTCTCACAAGGACTTTGTCAATAGTCCTGAGTTTCTAAAAATGAGACTGTGAAGCGTGTGGGATAATCATTCTTTTAAGGGAAGTACACATTTTCCTTTGACATCCGAGTGTAAGAGTGGCAAATTAATATCATAAATGGAAGTGCGAGACTTTAAAATCTGTACACATACAGTGCTGCATGTAAAGCATCCTGGCAAGATGAAAAGGAAATGGAGGTCTTTTGGTCAACTAACCTCATTAGGCATGGATCAGCCTGAGATGTACAAAAGCTGCCATGGAAAAAAATGACACTTGCAAATGTCCAGTATCAGACATGTCCAAATTTGAAGGATGCTTAACGTGGTGATTTCATCAGGTTTTATCTCAGTCCTGGATTTTCTGTGTATCTTGGGCTGAATTATTATTAGTAGCAGCATAGATGATTGGAAGAACCTACTTTGCTAGACGAAATAAAATATGCCCACATTTGTGAAGTGGAAATTATTAGGGGACTAAGTATGAAATTCCACAGTGGCAATTTTTTACTGTAAAATGAAAGGAATGTTTAATGCTGGTAAGAGTATGGCTCTACAGAGACTTGAAATTCACTGTGTGAGGTTAAAGAATATATCCAGAAAGTACAGCAGCTTAAGGCAAAAAAAAGGTTTCTACCAGAGAAGGAAAGGTATTCTTAAACCAACATATTTTTTTTCTCTTAAATAAAAATGAATTCTTCATTGATTCCATTATGTAATATATAAAAGGCATGGCAGAACATGGGTGTTCTCTTGATTAGTTTTATCAGTGTTGACATTGCTCTGTCCGTGTTTAGTTAACGTACTGAGTTGAGTCACGACTGTAAGCCACTCTAACTGCATTTCAGCAGTAGATATTGAAAATCCTATTTTCAAGGAAGAAAACATCAGTTGAAAGAATAACAGGACCATGCAAATGTCTCTGTGGAGGGACCATGTGCAGAGCATGTGCAGAGTAGAATGTAGGAACTCCCAAATGGAAGAGCAGCGCTGAGGTAGCTGTAGGTGAGAAAAGGGAATTATCAGGAGTGTGCTGGATGCCCTGAAATAAATTCTAGGCAAAGCAACAGACCCTGTCAAAGAAAGGAAGCTATCATATTCATATAGATGTTTATGAAAGACAACATTCTGCCAATACCCATGGAAAACTGATAAAGAAACCTTATAGTTTATGGAGCTTACAGTCAAAGTATCCTCACAAAGAGTATGTGAACCTACCTACATTACAAAGTAAAAGAACTATTCTAATCCAATGCAGCAGGCATGTCTAGGGGGAAAAGTTAACACAGCTAAATTAACATTTCCTCTACCATTAGCACTAAGCCTTAAAATATTTTTAGCCTATAAAGGTGCATGAGTAGGCTCCAAGGTAGTCTTCCTGACTGAGATTTCATTTACAAATTTCCAAGAATGAAGTCGTTGCCACTGTAAGCATCCTGTTCTCCAGTGAATAAGATCTAAAAAGTCATAGAAATAACTATCTAATTTTAAAGCAGGGAAAACACAGCAGTATCTCTTTCCTGTTGCAAGAATCACAGCACTGCATGACACAGCATTATCTAATAAATCTCTTAAAGCTACATGAGCTCAAGCTTCCTTTATGTTTCTGCCAAAAATCAACCATTACCCAGCTGTTCCTGTGTACTAGATAATTCTTTTTTAGTATTTAGTCTCCAAAAGATATTTGCTCCACCAGTCTGGGCTAACTATGAATACAGATAGAGCTATGTCCTACCCATATCAAAATAATTATGACAATGTGCAGGTAGATAAACATTATGTGAGAAATAGGAGAAGCATACAAAAATTAAACATATGACTAGCAAATCCATTATACACAAATCTGTGAATCAAGGCAGAAGGTCAAACAATACATTCCATGTAATCAGGAGAAAATAGTAGAGACAAATGCAAGAATACTGGCATTTCAAGAGAGTAAAACTGAGTGACTAAATTAAATAAGGAATTTAAAAAATAAAATTAAAAAATGGGAACTTGGGTTGATGATATACATTGTGGCATATTTTCGTTTCAATTGATCAACTAATGTCCTTTTTGTGGGCTGGAGCTAAATAGGTCTCTGAAGTGAAACTTTTCAGTTGTCATTTTTACTTTGTGACAAAATGGAATGA
Organism: Parus major; assembly: GCF_001522545.3. Lineage (NCBI taxonomy): Eukaryota > Metazoa > Chordata > Aves > Passeriformes > Paridae > Parus > Parus major. The sequence continues at coordinate 84,443,921 of NC_031769.1, forward strand.
AACGAATTAAAATGTAAGCATTCCCATAACTTGCTTACAACAAAGAGCTCATCTCATCAAAAATCTTTAGATTATGTCTTTTTTTAAAAAAAAAAATCATATTTTGTGATGTCTGAATTTTTATAATTCTATAAAGCAAATATATATTTTTTCTCTTTTTTGCAATTTTTATTTAAGGAAAAAATATTGCTCAGCCTGGATGCTATTTCAACAGACTGAAATCTGACATTTTTAGCATGTCACATGTTAAAACCATGCCACAAATCAAGTCAACACAGTTATCATTTAGTTTTCTAACAAGAATTCAAAAAACAGTAACAGCAAAAAAAAAACCCACGTAAAAATCCCCTAACCCACAGATTTTCACATTTTAGGACTTTGTTTTCTAATTTTTTTTCTACAATACTAAAAAATGCAGTAGCACTCATGTTTCAGATAAAATAAAAAACTAAAAAAAAAAGAAGAAAAAATAAACAAAACCAAAAAAACCCATAATCTTCTTGCACTTGTCAAATGAATGCTTCCACAGCAGCTGACTTTACCCACAACAAAAAGTGACTGATTTTGCCATGAATAGGTGAACTGAATTGACTCAGCTATTCTGTCTCTGATGTGTTATTCCAAGTAGTTCAATAAGCAGCAGAACTAGTCTCCCTCTACTGTGGATTTGTGGCTCAAGACCAAGCTTCCATGAGGATTATCAGATTTCTATTAAAAGGGTTTCTCTCAGAACCTCAGCATTTATAGGATATCAACATCCACGACTCCGCTGCCAGTTCTGCTCAAACTAGCCAATAGGTTTAAAAAGTTCCAGGTGAAAATGAACTTCTTATGATGTATGACTTAAACCTCCCCTGATTTTCATGGCGTTCACCACGAAAAATTAAGAGCTGTTAAAATGAAGCCTTTCCAGATGGAGACATAACATGAATTTGATGGGAAGAAATAGCATGTCTTGAATGTTATACTCAAGATCTGAGTAACAGTCACCACAAAAAATCAACACTAATCTTACTATAGTCATGATATAAGGGAATCCCTTTCTTTTCTGGACAGGAAGAATCAAACAAGTATTTGCTCAAACTCAAATAATTAACCAAAGTTGTGTGCCTTTTTATTTAGCTCAATTGGTGTTTTTCTCAATTCCCATCATTAGCAACACTTCAGATACTGCTTGCTCCAGTTAGAGCTGACACCTTGGGACACATATCGTCTTCCTTGCCCATAGCTGATGGATTCAAAGTAAGAGTGGAAAAATACAGATCTGGGAGGATAATTGGAAAACACTCCTCTTTGAACAATTTGGTGTGAATGCTTAGAAATAATTCTCTAGCAGACGAAAATGAAAGACATTTTATGGGGCAATCAAAAGAGCATGGGACCCAGAACCATCTTTTTTCTGATAAGACTCCACAATTCATGTAAATCAGATACAGATATAAAATAATACAAGGACACACTAGCAATATAGATGTTCACATGAAAAACTGATAGCAGCTTGAGAATTAAGAGAATTAAATACCAAGACAAAAATTCTTGTAGAATTTGCCACTTAACCATTTTGTTAGAGATATTAATTTGAGCACCCATGCAATTGTCTTGAAAAAAACCTTGATAAAAGGTTTCATGACTTTTGGTTTAAGTCAGTTTGCAATGTAAAAACCTGAGGAAGAAAAACAAAACTACTAAGTTAATGCATTGTTATGTTTAGGAAGATGAGGGACTCACAGAAGAGTCAAGTGCATGGAAAGAACAGTGTGACTAATAAAATATATTATGAGTGTAAATGGGAATGAAGTCTCAAATTTTTAAGCCCTGAAGGTGAAAGATAAAACCTGTTAACTTAACAATATGCTGGCCAAGATGGAAGATTACTTAATAGATATTTGAAAGCTGTAATTAACACTGAAACTCACAAAATTACACTGTAGTATTAGCAGTTCTTGTAGGTTACCAAAAAATATCAAGACTAAAAATAGGTTAAACAAGCCATATATGAATTTGATAAGGGTTGTAATGTTGAGTGGGGATTTTGTTAGCAGATGGTGTTCGTGGGTGATGATTTCTGCCAAGTGAGATAGAGAAGATTGAATGAATTATCTTAATTTTCCACCTCTTTTTTTGCCTTAAAACTCAGTCTATGAGATTTGACAGTGAAAGAAGAGCCAACACCTCACATGACCATGCTCCACTAAGTAGTCTAGCAAATTATGCGTGTAGTTGTTCTGCAGCAGACCTAAAATCTTCTTTTCATCATGAATTATTTCTTGTTCTTCCTTTTCTGAGCAATTTTAAATTTTGCCTACAGTTTTTTTGTGAGTGATCAAGAGTGATGGGTACAGGAACACCATGTACTTAAACAGAAAATGTCAGTCCCCTTTTTAAATATTTTTCATTTAACAATATAACTTAGATTTGCAAAGCGTGCATTTTGAGTATGTCACCTAACAAATCAAAACAAGAGATGAGCAAACACCTGTTACTTGAAGATGTCATTCTCTACTAATTTTCACTGTTTATACATCTCCTGTGGGCTCAGTGGGATGGTACCCCACTGAAGTGATACTTCAGTCTGGTATCATAGTTTAGACAGCAATGCCTTACATTATTCTGAGAACAGCTGATCCATTTTTATTCCTTGCATCCTTTGAGGCCTAATGCTGATAAAAATTTCTGGGGTCACAAAATATATCTCTTTTACCTAACCTATATTAGTTTTTCTGCTGACTCCTGAACCTGTAGTGACCCTGGAGCAATTTTGGTGACACACCTTAAAATGTGGGTGACAAACCCATTGCAAAGGGCTATGGTTTGAAACTGCAAGCTGGAATGCACTGAGAAGGGAAGAGCACTCTAAAATATCATCAAATTAGCACAATAGGTTTTTATCAGTCCCTGTAACATTTGTTCTTTATGTTCTGAGGCTGGAAGCATCTGTCATAATCTCAATTGCTGCAGAAGAAAAGATGTGCAGTGAGAATCCTCATGATCTATATATCAACTCCAGTTTTTTCAAGAGCAGCCAGAGGACTTTGAAAGTCAGTGACTTGGAAACTTAAAATTTGGTCTAGTGATTGTGATTCATCTTTACAGTTAGAATTTGGCCTTCATAATTGCTGGTTAAATTCCTGGTGGCTGTCTAGAACACAAAAATTATCCTGATTTGTTTGGCCGTGCTTCCACTGACATTCACTGAGCTAATGTTTTCCATCTCCGTAATCTAACTTCAGGTAGTATCCAAATAAATTATTAAATAAAATACTCAGGATATTTTCAAAACATTTTGGCTGTCTGAGATTTCTTAATTCTGACTGCATCAGGTACCTCAGTTTCTGTGGCTTATACCACCGTCAAGCCTAATTTTGATGCCTTACACTCAATTACCAATTTACTTTTTATTACTGGTATATTCTCCCTTGCTTATGAGATCTTGCAGCTATCTGATGTGCCACAATTGGATAAAAAAGCCACTGTTCCTAGGTGAACATACATGTCCTATGTTTTGGATTGAAGTCATGTAATTCATATTAACTACAGGTATTTCTTCATCTTCTCCATCCTCCTTCTTTTTCATTCTTACCAGAATATGAGATCATTGATTTAGCATTTATGTCACTTTTGTTCTTATTTGCGACTATCCAGATGCTTGTTCTTCTCACAGGTATTTTTCAGTATTTTCATTAGCTCCTAAGGCATGCTGTGCATTCACTCTGTTCTATTTTCCTTCTCTAGGGTCAGACCATCTACAGTTAATAGGTTTTCATCTGACTCTGAGGTATGATCCCATTAAAATTCTGTTTTAACTTGTCATCTTCATCTACAAATGCACAGTTTTATGAGCAGCAGGTGAAGTTCCAATTCATCTTTGGTGTCTAGTGAGCCTTGAGTCCTCCCATGGAAGTTTTTATTTTCAATGGGAGTGCTTTCAGATGGCTCAGACACATCAAATAAGTTGGAGACTTATGATCATCAAGGGTTATTTATCCATTGGATTCTTATTCTCTTTTTTTTTGTCCTATGCATATTTGAAAGTATTCAACATTTTAAGTTGCTGACCATCTGTCTCCTTCAGGTGCTGCAGACATCAACATCATGCAGCTCCTTCCATTTGGCTATGCTTTCAGAAATATTTCCATTTAAAAAATCTCTTGGAGATATTTTTCTAACAACAACTTTAGCAGTCATCTCAGTTTTCCTTTGACACTTTGCCTTCTAACCAGAAAAAAATCTTTAATTTAACTTCCAGAAATTAAAATACTTTTTTCTTTAATTTAACTTCCAGAAATTAAAGTACTTTTTTAATTCCCCAATGTGCTTTCTGTCATTTAGATTGTGTACACACACAGAAGATGGTAGGCCACTCTTTTGAACAATATTCATTATAATTACAGAAGTACCTCCAGCCAAAATAACTGCCTGGCTTCTTCAGATATCGTGCAAACACAGTAGAATGACAGCCCTTGCACCCAGGTTGTTTCCATCTGCATTCTCACTTAGAGATTACAGACACAATACCTATCAATAGAAGTCATGTCACCTATCAACAGAAATCAATATAGAGACATCATAAAGAGGACCTTTATATAAGAAACCTCTTAGATTACAAAGGTGACCAAGTGATAGCACATTTTGCATAGTTAATTTCCTATTTCATGGTCACGTAATTAGCTGTCATTTCTAGCTGCAGTATAAACTCTTTGTTTAAGCACAAAATAGCACCACTAAACATTTATTTGTAAAATAAATGCACTCTTCCTGTTATTCCAAGTCTAAGGTATCAGATAAACACTATGGTTGGTTTAATTACAATGAATAGATAATGTCCAGTTTTTTAATGACAACCACTGCACGTTCTCTCATCAACAGATCAGAAAGGGGAAAAAATAACTACTCTAATTTGTATTTCCTTTTGTCCCTCAGAATGTATTACCTGCCAACATAAAATATATAGCAATGCCTTTGTGCTTCATCAAAGTTTAACGTATTCAATAAAACACTGTGAGGGCATTCAATTTCCCATTCTCCCAACTTTTCTTTCGTCTCTATTGTAAAACACTTTTTCTTGTCCTTAGAACTGCTCTCCTGTTTTAAAAACAGTGGAAATGAATCTCTTTTACTCTTTGCAGGATTGTTTCAATAAATTAAGGGGGAACAAGTGGGAGGTTGAAATGAAAAATTGCTCTTCATTTTATGATCTCAATAAAGTAATCTACTGATAGAAAGAAAAATCACACATCAATAAATCACATTGTAATACAATAAATCCTCTCTACCTTATGAGTGTCAGTGTCACATCAACAAGTTGAAAGCCAACAAATGCCATAAAGCTTAGATTAGTAGTTAAGTACGGGAGGAGGAGGAGGAAGCAAAGTAATCTCTCAGGTGTCTGAGTTTCTTTCACTCAGAGAAGCAGCAATGCTTGACACAGCAAACAGACCAGGTCAGTATACACTTGCCACTTGGGGAAAAGCTTCTAAGATGGTATCCAAATTCCAACTCTGAAAGTCCATGAGTCACACTCTTTCTTTGCCTTCTTTAGTCCACAGCTGCTTTATTCCTGGATACTTGTAAAAGCACAAACACTTCAAAAATTTAATGCTATTCTGTGTTCACATATTGTATTATATGAGTACATTTACTTGCTTTCCATACCACTCCATTCTGGTTTTTTCAAATGGAATCACACTATCTCCCTGAAGGCTTTGGTGGAGAACAGGGAGAAATGAGGAGTAAGGGGAAATGAGTGGCATCTCACATACAGTATACCAGGTGACTTGTAGAGAAAAAGACCATTTAAGAATCATTGCAGCTAGTGTTATTCCAAAAATAATTTACTCTGAAAGTACATTACCACTTTATATCTCACATAAACCTAAGGGCAAGAGCCACTCTCAGTGTTGAAGGGCAAAGTTGCAAGAGAAGTCCTTTCACATTAGCTAAGGGAGCATGGAAGTCTTTCAGCAGGTTCTGAGGGTCTGAATGGAAGAGGAGATCTCCAATCTTAAAAAAAGGAGGAGGATATTTCTTTGGAGTACAGCTGAACAGCTGTCATCTACTGAGCAATCAAAGCACACCAAATGATGGCAGAAGCATTTTTATTGACCAAAGGGGAAGAAATTATCATTTTCTCCTTGAGACTGAGAAATACATTTCTGTTATGACATTCTCATTCCTCAGTTGTTCGCACTAAGTACTGCTAAGAGTGGAAAGAGTAAGTTAATTTATGTCAACAACCAGGAAGACATGAAATTAATAATTGCTGTCAAACTGTTAACACATTGATGAGGCTGTACAATAAATATACCACAGAAGGGTGATATTTGCATTGAATAATGAGAAACAACATGTAATGAACTGAGTATCAGAGGACATTCTCAAATGTCAAACCTTGAGATACAATCTTAAAATATACTTTTGATGTTTGTCATACCATTTGATTATTTGTCAGTCGAAATGTATGAACCTCAAAACTGTTAACCACAAAGTTGTTTCTAAAAGCAGATTGTGATCTCCCTGTACAAAGTAGCTACCCAAACTTTAAACATGTGCTACTTTCTACATCTTCAGCTGAATGCACAGACCTTGGGAAAAGTTATAGCTATACGGAAAATCTTAATAGTTTCACTGATATGAAAAATGCTGAAAGACTTTCCTCATGCATATGTTTAAACATACCAGAAAACAGGGAAAGAAATTTTGTTATACAGAGACTTCCCCAGTAGGAAAAAAACGAAAAAAAAAAAAAAATCAGCTGCTGATGTCCAAGTAATTGTGGTTCCTATATGTCATTTCACTTCATTTTTATTATTTCATGCATGTGTAACTCTCCCTAGTTCTTCAGATTTACTCCTGTTTCACAGTCCTCTGAGCAAGCAGATGAGGCCCGTCAGGTTAATACATTCTTATTATGTACTCATGTATTTTAGTGTTCTTGCTTTTCAGACATAAGACTTTATTTATTTAAATATGGCATTCATCCTTTAGTGCATTTATTACAAGGCTGACATTTTACATTTTTTTTTCATCAAAATGAACCAGGAGCATTAACTTTTATTGAGGCCTTTATCAGCATTTATCTGAGTTAAAAGTTTTAAAGGCTACTTATCATTTAGATGTTGTGTTGACTTGTATAATTTTATTTCATTTTCTTTTTAGAAGTCACACATTTTTCGAAGTGCAAAGGAAGAGTCCCAAACAACAGCACTGCTTTGTGACTCAGAAAAAGGAAAGCAAAAGAGTGATTTAGGCAAATGGGGGATGGAGGGCTCTTGGCAGGGTTTTTTTAAGTTTTCTGAGCCAGGAAAGAAAATTCTGACTTCACCCACAGTGTGAAGAAGCCAGAAATTCTTCTTATCCCATATTAATCTGTAAAAGACCTCTCTGTTCTACCAATCTGTGAAGTAGAACACAAGGAATTGGGTGCAGTAGTGAGACAAGGAGTTAAAAATTGATAAACTGGCTTTGTTTGTTTTTTTAACTTTTCCACCTGTGTCATTCCTTAGACAAGGTCTCAAGTGAGAGGTTATAATCCATGTGTTCCTTGTGTTGTTGATCCCGCTATCTTTCCTGATACTTATGCAGCAGCATGTTATCCTAAAAGTTTTCTCCTTCTGATCAGAGCTGTTACCTCCAATGAAATTAGTTTTGTTGTTACAAAGTCTTCAGTCCATAATACAAAGCAGAAAGATTCTGAGCCCTTGCTTCTTACTCTTCTAAAAGGAAAAATAATCAGAGAGTTGACATTCCATAACCAATGATCTTGTTCCATTAGACATTTTTGCATGTAACAGCCACTTTAGCAGAGATGCTTAAGATAATGTCTGGCTGTCATTGGGTTTCCCTGACTATGAAATCCTAAGTACTTGAGAAATTATTTGTACTTAACAGGAAAGAGTTTAAATAACATTACAAAATTTGGAGACATTAGGTAATTATTAATTGTGTGATGAAACAATTTGCTGGAGTTATACTGGAATTAAGAGTGCCAAAGAATACATGCTTTACTCATTTTTCCAGTTACACAAACTCCACAACTCCCTTCTCAAAAGAACCCCAAAGTTTCCTTCACAGCACAAACTGCTGCATAATGCTCAGGTGTACTTGTCATCTACTCAACAGAGTCAAGAAAAAACCTCAGGCTTAAAGCCCTCACTGAACAGACAAGACACAATACTCAGGAGGAGCACAGCAGCTGCTGTTTCTGGACATGGGATAGAAGCTTGCTATCTGAATGCTAAGGAACACCTTCCCCCTGGGAATTCCCTGTGCCACTGACTCCCCCTGAAGCACAGCCTTTTCCACCAAGACAAATCCTGGGGCTCAATGGGGCTGGAGCCTGCAAGGCTCTCTTTCCCAGTCATCACAATAATTCCTGTCCTGCTCAGCTTTCACAACACAAGTGTTAAACAACAAGGAGGATATTTTTAAGTCATCAGGGACATATCTAAAGGTCTTTCTTGTCTGTCTTCTGTTTCAGGCTTTTTTTCTTTACTACAGTTTCTATTCTACATTCTATTTCCCTATTGCTCCTTTGCTACTGTCATGTTTGTTAGTGGCTCCATCACAGCAAGTAATGTTTAATTTTAATATTGGCTTGTTCCTTTAATCATCTGATCACAAAACATTTTATGAAAAGGTTAGTGTTATGTTTCCCATCTGTTAGATATGAACGGAGCATCTGAACCTAGGATTCAATTCCTTTGAAACCGTTCAATGGGAATAGTGTGTATTATTTCCCTATTTAAACATAAACAGAATTCCCTGTTTGAGTTTAACTAGACAAACCAAAATCCAAACAAAGCAGGTTTTCTAGGCTTAATAAGATAATTTTCTTATGGGTTTTAAATGTCAGACAAAAATCATTTGAAAATATTCAATAAAGTTATTTTTACCATACATTTGTGGGGATTCACTGTAAGAAAGATAGTTGTCCTTTCTTTACCTCCAGAACATCCCTTCTGACCCTGGCCCTGTCAAAAATTCTCATGATTCAAACTGATCTTGGATGAAAGTAGGGAAAAAAGTATATAAAAAAAAAAATCTCTGCAGCCTCCCTATTATGTCTGTGGATGTAACAAAGTATTTGAGAGAGATAAGCTGAAGGATTTCTAAGTTGGTTGTAATATATTCCTGTCTGCATATAGATTTATAGCTTTTCCCTATGAAAGTGTGAGGTAGTGCTAAATTTAATTACAAAATTACTTTTACAGAGATTGCTAGTTGGAAAGTAATCCCGCAACTGATATTAATCTTTTATGTTCAAGAACTACATTTTTGGAGAGTTCAGTTTGTAGAAAAAAATAGAGTCTTCATACTGTCATCGAGACTATTTTTTACAATTTGAATGGATTCTATATTAAACTCATTCCAGAACTAGGAAAAAACATTATATGAGCTTCTAATCTGAGACTAAGAGGAAGATTATATAAAAATTAAGAAACTGTGGATTTCTATGTATCAAGGAAACTTCAAAACCTTGCTTTTATTTTTTTTTGTTCTCAATTTTTTTATGGGAGAGTGGACTCTTTTCTTTTCTACTGAGGATCAATTCACAGTCTGCCAAAAACTATGTCTCTGCTTTAAATCTGAAGAAGTACTGTAGTGCTTCTACACTATTTCACAATTATCAGAAAATCTAAAGCAAAATTTCGAGATGCTATGTCCCCAGCTCCACAACTTGGGAAGCCTGGATAAGCTTATCAAAGCTCTTCTTTGCTTTGGAAACCCAAAGGTTCTTAGCATGGTAGATCCTTAATGTTAAGCTTCCTAATAGAGTGTTTACAATATAGAGATATATTGCAATTTTCCTTTAGGGCGTGTTTACATTGGGGGCAAGGAAAAATCATGCTTAATTTTTATTTTTTTTTATTATGATTTTTAAAACAAGTACAGAGGATGAGCAGAAATTAAAAGGGAAAGCCAATGTCCAGTCTCTCAGCAAATGAAATTGTAAAGGTTGTAGTTAGGGCTGGACACTGACAAGATTGAAATGGGAATACATTGCAAGTGGAATACCTGAAATTTTCAGTGCTATAAAAGTAGAAATGATAAACTCCCGATTAATTCATGTCGCTTTATAATGACAGAATGTGTAAAAAAAAAAAATCTCTAGCTCAATATAAATTAATTTAAAAAATAATTCAGGCATAATACACATACAGAAAATTCAAGTAGAACACACAACTTTTCTAAACATTATAATGTTGGATATTTCTAGACATCCAGTGTCTAAACAGGGAATACAAGAAGGCTGGAGAAGGACTTTTTAAATGGGAATGGAGTGATAGGACAAGGAGGAATGGTCTTAAAGTGAAAGAGGCTAGATTTAGATTATGTATTAGAAAATAATTCTCTACTGTGAAGATAGTGAGACACTGGCATAGGTTGTTCAGAGAGGGTGCAAATCCCTGGAGGTGTTCAAGATCAGGTTGGATGGGGTTTGGAGCAATCTTGTCCACTGGAAGATTTCATTGTCCATGCCAGAGGGGACTCAAACTATGTTTGAGTTTTATGTTCGATTATGACTGAACTTTTCTGCCTGTCATGGGAGTTGTCCTCATCCTTGTTTACTTGACAAAAAATGCCATTAAAATGAATCTGAAAAATTAATCCAAAATTACATAAAAATTAAAAATTAACTGAAATTGCGACTAGTTGTCTTTACCAATTAGGATATATTTGTTAATGTCCAACATATCCTGACTGACATTATAAAACAGTAAAACCAGTACAATACCTTACTTTAGCTAGCTCAGAGATTAATAAAGGCCTTCAGATTACCTCATCTAATTTAAAACAAATGCCTCAGATACATGTTAGGACTTCCCATGACTACTGGTCCTCATCTACCTGATCTATGTGTGGTCACATCAACCTGATTATGACCAGGCCACCCTGTAAGCACAAGGCATTGACAACCCTCTGTCCATGCCTACAATTGTTTTACATGAATGCCTTGAGCTTACCTTTAATGACAGAGAGGGGGCCTGGAACTTCACTCATTGGACAGGAGCAGGCAGAAGGTTTTGCATCAGCATGACTTGAGCAAAGAGGGCTCATTTTGAAAAGAAATGTATTACAATAGTGTTAATCTGTCGAGAGGTCAACCAGGACACCCAAGGATGGAAAACTATGAATAATAAACTACTCATGAAGACTTTTAAATCTCACTGTCAGTCCTTCAAAGGATATTCAGCAAATCAGTGTAGATGTGTGCCATGATAAAGGGAGCAAGTTCCACAATAAAGAAATCAGAAAATAAAGCAGATAAGGCTGGAACCCAACCAAAATAAAGTGATAATGTATTAAGCAAGTCACTCATATGCCAGTCTTCAAGACAAAGACTAGAAAACAACTGAAAACAAATTGTGAAAGAGAGAGACACAGGTTCTTATATCAAACAGTCCCTCAGGTGTGTCAGACACCAGGGCTGAATCCTTTACCTCTCTTCTAAGCACATTCAAACTGTTCCAGTGAAATGAGTCTCAGGACAGCATTGCACATAAAAAAAAGAATGTATTCTTTAGTACCCAAGCATTGGAAAATGGAAATTCTCTCGTGAATATGCTGTGATAATATATATAGACCAAGTGTGACTAAAGATAAACTAGAGATAAGCAGTTGCAATACCAACAGGAGACAGGAAATGGTAAAGGCTGAACACCAAGAAAACTAATGTTCTCCATCTCTCAATCTCTCATTTCAATATAAACTAATTTATAGCTCAATTAGCATTGTATGGGATAGTCAGAAACACAGGCTTAACATCCTTCAGGCTAAAATCTTATTTGAACTGAAGTAACTCCTTTCCTGTTCAGTTGTTCTAGGACTTGTAGGAAAAGACCTATTAATACTCTGCTTCTTTTGCTTTGTAGTCATCTTATTGCTTTTCAAAGAATGTAAGCTAAAAAGGAATGATTCTACAACTGGCTTGGATATTCTTTGCATCTGTCTTTTGTCTTATTACAAAACAGGCACTAGCTAAGGCCCTGCAGGAACACTTAGCTTAGACTGAATTCAGTTGCTCAGAGTAGGAGGATATTCCACCCTAGTCACCCAGGCAATTTTTGGGAACATCATTGCTGCAATATCAGCAGGACATGAGTGCAAGGTAAGTGCTGAACTGTAGTTTTGTATGACAGACTTATCCAATCCACCTACATTGTTCTTTACCATCAAAATCCTTTATTGGCATGGTCTTGAGTTTGGTACTTCTAGATTTTAAGATGTGGAAGGCAGTTATTGTTTCTTTTAACTGACTTTAATAGAAACATTTTAGTGTGCCATCAGTGTTTGTTAGCTACCTTATGTGTACTACTGTGATAGCTTGAGCCCAGATAACAGCTAGGTATTCATTCACTGGCTCACTTCCCCACAGTGAGCTGGGATAAAGAATCAGGAGAGTAAAAGTGAAGAAACTTAAAGGCTGTTCAAAGCAAAAACCAGACCCAAAAGTAAAGCAAAGCAAAAGAAGGTATTTATGCACTATTTCCCAAAGTGGTACTGCATAAGCCTCTCTTTAGTCACTTCCTAGAAAGGAAGGCTTCATCACATGTAAGTCTCTTGGGAAGACAAATGCCAAAACTACAAGTATCCTCCCCTTCCTCCTCCTTTTCCTGAGCTTCTATGGCTGAGCACAATGTCATATGATTTGAATGTCCCTCTGGTCAGTTGACATCACTGCAGTGTACCCTCCCTACTTCTTACCCTTCATCATCCTAATTGCTCTGGGGAAGAGTGAGGAAAAGAGAAAATGTTGTGGAAATACAGTTCAGCAATAGCTGAAACACTGAGCAACTGTTTTAATCACAAATCTAAAGCACAGCACCATAGGGGCTGCTATGAACAAAGTTAACACCATACCAGCCAAATCCAGTACAGCAATTTACTTTGGATTACTGATTGAGGTTCCATACAGTTTCAATATGGAGGGGTAAAAAAAAAAAAAATAAAGTTGTGTTAAAGAGGTATATTTGGTCAGCCCCATTCTGAAAAGTATATGGGTAAATTCATGCTTAGAATAGGATAACAGAGGCTAAAACACTGAATGTGCACAGTTCTCAAAGAAATTCTCAAATTCTCAAATCAAGAGAAACAAAACTTTTCTCAGTGTGGAATATAACTATACAAGTTCTGAAGCACCTACATGAATGAAAAAGACAAAAAAGGCAACTCCCGAATTGTTTTCTTAGCTGCAAATAGATGCTTTTAGACAGATGTAAACCTCCCTGTTATGTTTTTGCTCTGTATTCCCCCTGGAACTGACCACTAGAACCTTGGCCAGACCTTATTTCAAAGGGAGGCTAATACATGTTTCATTAAGAAAGAAAATGTATGCCTTCTTTAACCACATATGGATAATGCAAGTTTTCAGTCTTTGATCTTACAGGTACTTTCATGTTTTTACATTAGGAATACCTGCCAGTTCCAATTACACTATTGGAATTATGTGCTATGTCACTGTAATTGACGAGTTCAGTATTATTCAATACAGAAAAAATTTCAAGAAGAAAACAGACACCAAGCATTGGATTACAGGCTCAGCATAAGCACTCCCAATTCATGGACATTTAGAATGAATACCTATGGAGTTTCAGAGCTCCTTACACATTCACATCTTTTTTAAAGGAGGGGTAGGAGGAGAAGAGAGTGAGAGAATAGAGTGAGAGAATACATTATGATTTATTGGCCTATTAAGAGCACTAAATTGCCCAATGCATTTTAAGGGACAGAGTAAGGATTTCCCATTATACAACACTGAAGATTATTACCACAGTCCTATGGAAAAAGTTTACACTCTAAGAGGACACAAGTAAGAGACACTGTAGGCTCTGAAAGACCCAAGGCTGAAGTAATAGAAGGAAGAAACTGCAACATTTCTTTGTTGCCTCTTTTTATCATGACCTTGAGGTCCCTACAATTCTATTCTAATAAAAAAAAAATAAATTAATCTATAAACAGATGGAGTTGTTTCATCTTTTTGTTCCTTCTGGGCATACCATAATGATAACACAGGGAATGTTTATCTCAGCTAGTCTTTATCACATTGTTTTAGTGGTAAAGAACACTTGACTTATTGGATTCAATACTTTTTTGTTAAAACTTATTTTATTTTTATCTGTTTTATCTGAATCACTAGAAGTGCAAAAAGGAGAGAAGCTTTTAATTAGAGGAGTCTGGATAAAATAATTAACGAACAGTAAATTTCAAGTAATAATTGTATTGCTCAAAGTATCGACAATAAAATATCTCTGCAGCTTTTGTAATGAGCAAAATACTTTCTAGAGGGAAATAAAAAGAGAGTGAATTTTATTAATGGCTTACATTTCCATCTTGGTGACATTTTCATCTAAGTGAGTTAAATGTCCCAAAAGACAGAATGACCAGAGCCTTGCTTCAGTAGCTCAAGAAATGGAAACCTAGACAGATCCAGGGTGATGACAAATTAATTATGTGATATATTATATATTATTATGTGTAATAATTAAATATGTGAGATCCTAAATCCAAACATTTTCCATTTCAACATGCAGAGTTAAAACATGGTTTCTTCTTCAGGGCCATCATCCCAAACAAAATTAGAGGTCCACTGGGGCACTGTAACTGTAACTTAGATAACTGACATTAACTCTCTATAAGATCAAAGTGTTCAACCCACTTATTTCCATGTTCCTCAAATGTTTCAGTCTGCTTGCAGTCAGCTTTCAGTCTGAGTATTTCTGGAAAGTTCCTCTGAAAAGAATGTGTTTTGTTTTTTTTTTTTTATTCTTTTTATCTGTTTATACCATGAAGGTCACTTTTAGTGAACAGTCTTTTGAGTCACACATAGTTAAAGAAAGTAGAAATGTAGTCCTGGGGGCAGGACATGAAAAGCTCTGAACCCTTGAGTAACAGTTTGAAACGTGTCTCTCTTGCTCTGACTCATGTGAGTATGTGTGTCAGCTCCCTTATGTGTGAGCAGCAGACCATGAACCACAACAGGGACCTCTCATTCCTCCCACAGCAACCACAACAGAGAAAACTTTACTTGCTTCTGTATGCTGTGCATGCTTCTAGGAGCATCTCTTTACTTCCTTCCTTTCACAACATCCATACACTAACCCCAGGTATATTTATTCCTTCATATTGTTATTGTCAGCAGCTACTGTTCTAGAAGTTGTCAGAAGAAAAACTTCAGAAGTAAGATTCCCCTAGACCTTGTATTATACATATTTGACTGTCCTCTCATTCACACATATTAAAAGATGTGCTAGTGCACTTTAATCACAGTCACAGTGTCTCAGAAGAAAATATGATGGCTGAGATCACTTAAAAGCATATGAAAAACTACAGTAGAAGAGAACCCATGGCTATCTATGCATACACATATTGGGCTATTTTATACTTACATCTCAAACAAATAGTTTAGACATAATTTCTATTTCTTTTATACTTTATTAAGTACTTTAATTCATATACAGGAAAATAATCACTCTAAATGGCACATCATATCAGAAAATACTTTAGAAACACTGTGTCGTGGTTTAAAACCAATAACTAAGAAAATTACTTATTTCTTGCTGTGAGATATGGATTAGAACAAGAGCAAAACAGGCATAAAACTTAAAAGGAATAAACAAAGTTTATTGACAAATTACAATAATAAGAACACCAGAATAAACTTCCAGAAAAACCTTTTCATCCCCTATCTACC